>NC_091472.1:272898252-273180752 GCF_036971445.1 Narcine bancroftii | reverse complement strand
TCTTCCTTCCTCACAGTAACACATTGGTCCTGAATTCTGACCTTTAAAACATTACCCAATAATACCCACTCCCAATTTACAGTTCTCAGATCCTGCCTGATACTCTTCTAATTAGCCTTCTCCCCTTTTAGTAAATTTTGTGTTCACTGTTAACCTTAACAAGTATCAACTTGAAACCCATAATCATTGACATTTCAAAAAAAGAGAGATGATCTCAGTGAAACGTAAGAGTCTGAGAGGATTTAACAGTTTAAATGCTATAGCTGTTATCAGGGTTGGAGAAACAGTATATTTTGGAGGGAAAAATAGAAGAAAGGACAATGCTGATATCTTCCTCTGCTTCCTGCGTCTCTAACCCAGCTTCTCCAACAAGGAATATGCACACCATCATTTCCCCCCACCCATCCCCCCAGAGGAAATACTTTTCCCAGAGAGTATTGACGCTGTGGAATTCTCTACTTAAGAAATAGTAAAAGCTGCCTCATTAAATATATTTACGGCACATTCAGATGGATCTTTGAATAGGAGGGGAGTTATGCGTTATGTAGAATGGCAGGGAGGTGGAACTGAGTCCACGTCAAGTAAATCATGATCTTATTGAATGGCGGATCAGGTTGGCTTGGCCCCAATAGAAGTTCTACATTTTTTCTTATTTCTTCAGTGAGCTGATACTGTATGAGTTTTTTTTAAAATATGGGGATCAAACAAGAAAATGAGGAAGTGGTTGAGGATCTTATTATATGGTGGAGTAGACATTGGAAAAGGAATAACAGTTGTTCTATCATTCTTACAATAAAGCTATGGTGAAATTACACAATTACCAATTCAGTATTTTTCTAACATTGCATTGCTCTGTTTTAATTAATTGCCAAAATATGTTTCTGCTGATTATGGTGTTTTTATTAAGAAATTATTTTATTATGCTTGTACTAATTGAATTACAAGAATCCTTAAAAATTCACCAAAATACTCTTACATAGCTCAAGGTGTATTTATTAGAACTCTTGTTTTACCTGAGGTATAAATGATATGATTTCATTTTGTCCCTACCATCCAAAGGGCACAAACTCATCTGCATTATCTGAGTGGAAATTGTCAAATGGGAACGAGTCATTAGTAGTCAATACCACATTAAAATTGGGACCTTCTTGAGGATGCAAGTTGTTAAGTACCTTTTTTGATGTTTGCTTTTTTTCACATTTTCAATCTACATGTCAAATCATGAATCAAGATGAATCTCTTCCTCATAATTTAAATTGTCAGAAATTTAAATAAATTCATTTAATTCAATTCTATTATTTTCTCTGCCAATATTTCCACAGAAACCCTCAATAGTATCCTTTTATCATCTTCCCACAAGAAACACCTTCAGGATAGTTAAAGAGAAGTGTGAACTCAGCTCTGGGGGGAGCTCATTAGAGAACAAACACTTCAGACAAACGTCTTTATGAATGAAAGTATTATATTTTAGATGTTATCCCCTAGTTTTGTGACTTGAACATAATGACTGGTGTCTGAGTTCAATAAAATGTATATATTGAGCAAACAGGCTTTTGTGCCTGTATATAATGAGGACATCATTTACAGAAATAATAAATGGAATTGCAATGAGGAAGTAATCCCAACAAACGATATTGATTGGCTCCAACCTGAAAAAAAATCCCAAAGAAATGTTGAACAGTGTGCTTTAATCCTCCTGCATGCCATTTCCCTTTGCATTTGTAGTTAATACTTGTAACCAAACTCCAAGAATAGATCAAGCCTACCTGGATATTCTTCACTCAAATATTTCCAAACTACCTGTATGTTGAATTTTAAAAGCTCTATAATAATTTGTCTTTTAATTTATTTCATTGGAAATATATATATATTTTTAACAACTTGGGCTGGGGGATAAAACATTATTTTGTTTGGCTTTTTCAGGTGCATTCTACGCTAAGAATGCACCTGAAGAAGCAGAAGCGGCCCTTTAAATTGCCGTTCAGGTGCCAGCGTTTAAAGCACAACGTTGGCCAACTGAAGGACACAGCTGCATATGATGTGGCTCTGAGCACACTCCGGCTCCTGCTCAGTGTCAGCTGTGATCAGCAGCCTGATCCTTTAACATCCACTTTCAGCCAGCTGCATTCAGGTGACTGGGGGAGCCACTGAGCTGAGCTGATTATCCCTCTCAGAGGAGGATTAAGTAGCTTGCCTCAAGAGCGCCTCCTGCACATTCAGGTGGCCTCAAAACAGCCGCATATTGCCTAAGCATGCGGCTTTATATGCGGGGCAATTGGCCACCTGAAAGTGCCTGTTATTACTTTAATTTTGGGATACCATTTATTGTTCAAGTTCATTGTCATCCGAATGTACAATTACAACCTGACAAAACAGTGGTCTCCAGTCCATGGTGCAAAACATCCAAACACACATCCAGACATAACACACATCTAGACATAACACACATACAAATAATACATATGCAGTGTATATATACACTGTAGTAGTCTCGGAGTGATTGTATGAGCTGTTCATTTCAGTTGTTCAGCAGTCTCACTGCCCATGGCAAGAAGCTGTTTCTCAGGCTGGTATTTCTGGCTCTGATACTCCAATGGGAGTAACTGAAATATGATGTGTTTCAGGTGGTAGGGATCCTCAATGGTTTTGTAAGCTCTCTTCAAACAATGATTGTGGTTGATGACTAGGGAGGGAGACCCTTATGGTCCTGTGGATTGACCTCTGATCCAATGCTCTTCAGCAACCATCCTACGCTGTGATTCAACCTGCCAGGATGCTCTCGATAGACCTCCTGTAGAAGGTTGACAAGGTAGTAGCCTTGCCCACCTCAGTCTTCTCAGGAAGTTCACTTGCTGTGCATATTCCTGACAAATGAGCAGATTTGTGTGACTTCTTAAGTGGACTCCGAGCAACTTGGTGCACTCTACTCTTTTCACTATTGAGCTATTATTGTGTAGTGGAGGTTGGCCATCCCTAGTCCTCCTGAAGTCCACAATAATCTCCTATGTCTTGTTCATATTGAGACTCAAATTGTTATTCTCATACTAAATCACATGTTTTTCCACCTTTTCTCTATAGTGTGACTTATCATTGTTGCTGATGAGCCCAACTACTGTTGTGACATTTGCAAACTTGATGACTCTTTTGGAGCTGGAGCTGGCATTGCAGTCATGGGTCATTCACTGAACAGAAGAGGATTGAGCACAGAGCCCTAAGATGCTCAGCGTGACGGTGTTCAAATTTCATATGTTTCCCACTGAGCAGTGGTTAATCTTATGGTTAGGTAGCTAAAACCATCTATATTGAATATGTTGAAGTCCATAGTTGAACGCGACCAAGTTCGCTATTTGTTCCTTTCATTTGAAAGTCAACCAGCCTATCAGGATCCCAAAGTTAAATAAACCACCTCTTTGTAATTAATTGTGATAGTCCATCACTGACTAAAAAACTTGATTTGTTGACAAAATTAGCAATAAATATGGATTTTAAACCATTGGGAAGATTTTTCTTTGTTGCCACGACTAACTACATGCACGAGGACTGAACACTGGTTTAATTGCCTTCACACAATGTTGTCCATTGAAGACAAAGTAGGTAAAAAGATAATCCAAACATTATTCTTTTTTCACATCTGTTTCAAGCAGTTTCCCAGAGACGAATTTCGCCTTCCCTGCTAAAAAAAAATCAGTGGGCAGAATTTACCATCTGAAAAGTGGGACTAAGCTGTCGAGATATACATCAACCCTATCTTCAGAAGGGCATTTATTTTCATAGAAGTCAAAACCAATGCTCATCTTTCCACTTATCAGCTCAAATTAACACTTTTTGTCTGTACTTGTCCCCCTCCCTTTCATGCCCCAGCCTTCAATTCAGATGCCTGGCTTTTTTTTTCCCACATATACTTTGAGAAACTGCTCAGGCCCAAAATTTTAGTAATATTGTACGTCTTCACCTCCTTTGAATGCTGCAAGATCGGTGGAGATCCTCCAGCATTTCTGTGTTTCGATTTTTTTTCCTGCACCTGTGGTTGGTTACCACCACCATCCCCACCAGCCATCCGTTCTCCAAGTGGGACTGTTAACAGAGCCAGATTAAAGATGGTTCTCGTCTTTCCGCATTAGAGCATTTTGGAACAGGAACATGACACATCAAAATGTATCGACTGCAATCCAGGAGTTCTAAGGAAAAGAGACAAAATATTGGGAGAGGGTGCATTTTCCACCAATCTTTCATAATGCAGTCTTTTTGTTCATACACTTATTTTGATTTATATTTAACACCACTTCAAAGGCTTCAATCCTTTTGATTATATTTTGCACTTCTCATAGTAATGAATGAATTACAGCATTCAGCTCTGAAATAGTTCAGAAATTTTTTTGTGTTCTTTGGATTTTTTTTCAGCATTTAAAAGCAGATTTCAATTGGAAAATTTGAACTATCGCTGTCATTGCTCCTGGATATTCGGAATTTAAATAACAAATTTATACTAACATATGCAAAATTCCTTACAAAATAGGGGAAATCACATGTTTCCCTGGTGGGCAACTTGTCAATTATATAGACCATAGATAGATGGCTGGCAGTCAGGTCCAAAGCTGTACTTCATTGCATCATTTAAGATAACATCATAAATTGTAACAGCAAAGCTGCTGCAGTTTTTAGAACATCAGCAGAAACCTGTGATTGAATTTCTGCCACAAGTGTAACATATTGTGCATTAGTTATATTTAAAAAAATACCTATGGCAGAAAAACTGACTGCAACAGGGTGGTATGTGTAGAGTAATAGAGGTACATGTGGCTGATGGTAATGTGGGCTTTCCACAACATATAACCGGTCTGTCCAGCTTCCTGACCAGTCCATCTGCTGACATGAACTCAAGATCCTACATCCACTTGCATTCCTCTTGAGCCCTTGAGCTCACACACATAAAAACATGGTACAACACATGGTACAGCCCATTTCCGCCCCCCCCTCCATGTGTCTGCACCACACATGATGTACCAAATCAAAAACTCTGTGGCTTGCACATGATAGATATCCCTCCATTCCCTTCACATCTTAAATGCTCTGTTGTACCTGCGTCCACTATGCTCTTGTCAGCTTGTTCCAGACACCCACTATTCTCTGTGTAAAATATTTACCCTGCTCATCTCCTTTAAACTCTCCTCCTTCTCCTTAAACATGTCTTCTAGTATGTGACACTTTTGTCCTCAGATAAAAATTTGACTGTCTACCCTCCCAGTTCCACTCATGGTTTATTTTAAATTCTACCCAGCTGTGTACCCTCCTATGCTCCAACTCAAGTTTGTCTTGTTAAAGTGGACCTGAGATTGCTTGAAAAACAAACCACAAATACAGCTGAAAACTTTTTTTCAATTCACTTTGCATAGTGTGAGAACTCTGTTACAGGAAGAAGAACTGCCACAAGCAGCTAGTCTCACCCCAGGAGAGTCTACCTTGTGGCTCACAGGTTGCAGATTTATGCAAACAAACTTCCAGCTTTCCAGAGCATTCAAATAAACTTCACCATTCAAGTACATGTTTCTTAGAATTTTCAGGATTTGTTACCAATGGTTAATAGTCTTTTACTGTCTTCACTAGATAAGTTCATAATCAGCCTTAGCCTTGCTAAAGTATAAACAAGACAATGGAATGCAGTTAGTTTTTCTTCCTCCCAGTCAACATTTTAAAACTCACATTCACAATCCAACCTCTCACCATAACCTGTACCCTCTACACATTCAGCATCTTGACAAATCTCTTCTGTATCAAATTCTCAACATCCTTCCTGTAATGAGGTAACTAGAATTGTACACATTCTAAGTGCAGCATAACAAACTTTTTTAGATAATCGAAATATGGCTTCCTTTTCTTTTATACTTAATGCCCCACCAATGACGTCAAGCATAGCATGCACCTTGTTTACATCCCTATCAACTTTCTAGGCAACTTTCAAGAATCCATGGAGCTCAACCCAAAGACCTCTCTGCAGATCAATTTGTTTAAGACTTCTGTCATTAACTGCATACTTTCCCCTCATGCTTGATATCCCAAGGTGCAACACCTAGATTTGTCCGGATTAAATTCACTCTGCCATTTCTGTAACTGATTTATATTTGTTGACAGTACTCTTCATTGACATTTTGACCCCTCCACTGAAAATCACACGACAACAACCTTACATGAAATATTCTGAAGGCAAAAGTCCTCCACCAACTTGTTTGCATTACACAACATTGTCCCCTTTTTCTGATATTCAGTATTCATGCCAAGATCTGGTAAAATATTTGCCACTTTCCATATCTCAGGAGCATCTATTCAGTGAAGGAAGGCACAATGATAAAATCATGGATGCCTTGTGTGCATTTGCACAGAGTTCAGCTGACTGAGCAAAAATGTTCAAAACCCAAGGCCTCAAAGCTACTGTGCAATAGTGAACTCCAGTCCCCCATAGGTTTTGAATTGGAAAGTTTACAGGATATGCACCACAGTTTATGTACCATTAACAGTTTTCTATGTAAAATCCTTCAAATTTACTGGAAAAATAAATGTTAATAACCCCTCCAGGGTCAAAATCCCAGTGTCAGGGCTCTGATCATGCCCATCTGGAACCTGTGGATGGGTCACATCAACTATTCGCTTACTGCAAACTCCCCAAGCTAGTGCTCTATTTTGTCAGAAGAAGAGATTTCCAGGAGGAAGAGGAAACATTTCAAGGATATTCTCACAATCTCCTGGAAAAAAAAACATAGTCTCCCCATTGGTTTTTAGCCAAAACAAATAAAGAATATTCAG
Organism: Narcine bancroftii; assembly: GCF_036971445.1. NCBI lineage: Eukaryota > Metazoa > Chordata > Chondrichthyes > Torpediniformes > Narcinidae > Narcine > Narcine bancroftii. Next base: position 273,173,954 of record NC_091472.1, on the reverse strand, counting down.
AAAGATACTAAGCATCTTGATACTCACATTGGACCACATGCAAACAGGAGCAAATCACTGAACGATCCATCTCATCAAGTACCATCTGACCCATTTGTAGGACAGTCTTTGAGTTCTACACATCAGCAACCTCAAAGCTCAACAAATGGACTGGAAGCAATTTATTCTCAACAACAAGGGAATGTCAATGAGAAGATTATTCAATTACTAAGCTATAGCATAAAATGTTTATTTGTTACTGAATAATCAAGAAATAAAGAATATGTTATAAGTAGCTGATATTAAATTGAAGCAAATTAGATGACTTTCACTATTCCATTCAAAAATTACTTATTGATTATATATAGAAACACTAACCATTGTAGCTAGCGAAGCGAGCAACTGAAGCTAATTGGATTTGAATGAGGCACTGGCTAACAAGGTTTGTCAAAGAACAAATTTGGGGGAATCTTTCATTTATTAAAGGCAAGAAAGGCAGGTATTACTGCAGAATTTCTTGACTACATATTTTTAAATGCTATGTAGCATTGGTCCTGCTGATCAAAATTGTGTGCAATAACTGTAGCAATAAATTGTGATCCAAGAAGGTGTCATTTAAGTTAAGAACTATTGATGAGATTTCCCCTCTGCTCTTCTAATCATGCTAATTGCTTATCAAAGAAGGTTTAACCATGTATTTCTTCTTTTGAATGCTGATCAAACTAATTGTTTAATTAACAAAGAGAGGCTACCGCAGGAAGTTTTTCAAGTGGAAGAAACAATTAAGTGAATGCACAGGTAAGTTTAATGGTGCATCACTCAATTTAAATTTCCATAAAAGTTTAATTATCCATTCAATTTAACTTTTCTTCAACAGGATGGGGTTTGCCCTATTGATGATGCCAAAAAAAAGCAGCAGACCAGTTTGCTGGGATTGACATCTCAAATACAATGACATTATAACATAACATACACAAAAGAGTCTGGAAAAACAACCAATTGAAAAACCTCACAAAGATAAGCGTATACAGAGCCGTTGTCATACCCACACTCCTGTTCGGCTCCAAATCATGGGTCCTCTACCGGCACCACCTACGGCTCCTAGAACGCTTCCACCAGCGTTGTCTCCGCTCCATCCTCAACATCCATTGGAGCGCTTTCATCCCTAACGTCGAAGTACTCGAGCTGGCAGAGGTCGACAGCATCGAGTCCACGCTGCTGAAGATCCAGCTGCGCTGGATGGGTCACGTCTCCAGAATGGAGGACCATCGCCTTCCCAAGATCGTGTTATATGGCGAGCTCTCCACTGGCCACCGTGACAGAGGTGCACCAAAGAAAAGGTACAAGGACTGCCTAAAGAAATCTCTTGGTGCCTGCCACATTGACCACCGCCAGTGGGCTGATAACGCCTCAAACCGTGCATCTTGGCGCCTCACAGTTTGGCGGGCGGCAACCTCCTTTGAAGAAGACCGCAGAGCCCACCTCACTGACAAAAGGCAAAGGAGGAAAAACCCAACACCCAACCCCAACCAACCAATTTTCCCCTGCAACCGCTGCAACCGTGTCTGCCTGTCCCGCATCGGACTTGTCAGCCACAAATGAGCCTGCAGCTGACGTGGACTTTTTACCCCCTCCATAAATCTTCGTCCGCGAAGCCAAGCCAAAGGAGGATAACATAACATAATAACATAACAATTACAGCACAGAAACAGGCCATTAGGCCCTTCTAGTCCGCACCGAACCAAACACCCCTTTCTAGTCCCACCTCCCTGCACAATGCCCATAACCCTCCATCTTCTTCTCATCAACAAGAGAGGATCCATCTTAGCAAAAACAACCCACTAATATCCTCCAGTTCCTCCAACCCAGTCCCTCCTATACACAATGTCTGCAAAGTGCCTCATCCACAAATTGCTCTGCAGCAACTTGACAACATGTTCCAAACCAGCAATCTCTGTAATCTTTACATTGGCAGGCACATAGAACCTCCACTAATCCAAGTTTCTTCCTAAGGTATCCACCATTCTAAAGTATATATTAATGTTTCCTTATTGCCTCAGGTCAAGATCCCTGGATAAATCATAAAATCTTTGGAGGAGTATCTTCACCAGATGAACTGCAGAGGTACAAAAAAGTGATTCATTGTACTTCTCAAGAACAATTAAGATTCAAGATTCGTTTATTGTCATGTAATTAAAAAACAGTGCAATATTACATGAAATTTGATATAATCTACCATAAGGCAGGCAGATTTGCCATCAGCAGAAATTGCTTGAAGCACCTCTTACAGTCAGAGAAAGAGAAGCAAAAGAGAAAGCCCTCAGAGTCCTTGAATGTCCATGGATTCACCTTCAGTACTGCCATAGCCCTGGCCACCATATAGAGTCCAGTCCTAACCGTCTGCAGCCCGAGCTCAAGATCCGAATCTCTGAGACGATCAGGAAACATTCAGCATCCTCGGCGCCCTCTCACATCCCAGTGCCAATACCTGGTACCCCTTCAGCTAATCTTGAGCCAGTCTCAAGCATTCCGCACCCTGGTGTGAGTCCTTTGACCTGAGTCATTAGAAGCCTGCAATCTGTATGGATTCCTCATCGTGAACCCCTCACTGGTCCACCACCGTGGTCACCGTCCCATGAACCATTTCTTCTGCTTCTCCTTCTCAAAAGGGGAGTTTCTTTTGGTGATGGATGTTTAATATGACATCAATGTCCTTGAACATTTCTTTTTAAAAATGTTCCTCTGCTTGATCTCTCACTTTAGTCTCAATATAAACATTGACTGACCATTTCAACTCTGCTGACTCTCTCCAGTTTCTCTTTGTTCATTCAAGATTCCAGCATCTGCAGTTTTTGTGCTTCACCAACATTAAAGGGATTGAATCCAGCATAGACTTTTCTCTGTAATTGTCCTTTTTCTCCCACTTCTTGACTTATTAATGCTTTCAATTGCAATGAGGCTGCAGCAGGAAATTGTCTGTATTTTACACTGCTCTGGAGAATCTCACTGGTGAAATAAAGATAGATATTTTGCTGTTAGAGCAGTGGTTTTCAAACTGCCCCCCCCCCCCACCCCACATCTCACATTCTACCTTAAGTATTCCTTATGCCATAAGTGCTCTGTGATTATTAAGGAATGGCTTAAGATGGCATGTGAGTGGGAAAGGAAGGCTGAGAATCACTGCTCTAGACCCAATTGTTACTGAAATATTTTGCTTGAGAAAAATTGTCATTGGCCCATTTCCTTTGGAGTTATGGAACTGTGCACACAGCAAGTTAATTAGGTACAATTAAAACAGTGATTTTTAAACTTTTTTTCTTTCCACTCACATACTACCTTCAGCAATCCTTTACTAATCTTGGAGCATTTATGGCACAGGGATTGCTGAAGGTGCAATGTGAGTTGGGGGGGGGGGCAATTTGAAAACCACTCGAGTAATTTTTAGAAAATTCTTTCATGGGATGTCAATGTTACAAGGCCAAAGGACCCTAAAAACTCAGCAGCAGTAGACATTCATCAAGACAAGTAGTTACTTAAACAAAAGTTGTTTTTAATTATCTTTAAACATGAAAACAAAATCAAACTTTAACTTATCTCTATTAACTTAACTACCCAGCTTAATCCTCTTCTAATTCTATGCGCACGTGTATGTAATGTCTGTGTAGATTTAAGAAAAGTTCTTTGGTTCACAGTTCAATTTCACTTCTCATTCTTTCAAGTTCTTTGGTTGCAGGCAATTCTTATACTGTGCATAGAAGTTAACATGTATAAAGTTCACCAGGCTTGGTGCTCGAAAGGTAAATGTTTATCGCTCAGGAAGGTTCTCGTAGGGTTTGCAGGAGTGACCTTTCTGTTCACTCTGTCAAAACCCCTGCAAAGACCTTTCAACAGCCAGAGTGTCTCCTGGTTTTTGCTTTAATGATGTCATTTCAATAGCACCTACTTGTGAAATGTGCACAGCATTCTCCATAGCTTCTGCAAATTCACTGAATATGAATTCTTCAGTGTTTCAGATGATCTGTTTTAAAGTGTGTGCATGTATGTAACCTACTCTAATTTTACCAATTTATCTCTCAAATACATCTACAAATATTACATCACATCAGCAGCACATCTGCATTTGTTGCTGTCTGTCAATTATCCTTGATCTGTGCGGCTTGCTTGATACCTGCTTGGCTCTCTTCATTTCTAGAATCTATCCTTTCTTCTGAATCTGTCCAGATTTAAATGTTGCTCTCAACATTTGGTAAAGTAACAACATACCTCTAACTCACACTCCAATTCAGGTTGGAGTACATAAACAAGAGACATTTCAGGCAAATAGTTATCTGGGATAACATGATGTCCAAACGTTTTCAAATTATGGTCTTATCACTACCATTTCTGTTATTTCTGCATTTATCAAAAGAAAATTACATTATATTTAGTAGAAACCTTCGATATCAACATCATATTTAGTAAATATATTCTTTCATGATTTAAATTTAATGATTAAATATACTGAATATTTCTTTAACTCCTATTAAGTTCATAAAATTCAGTTGAATAAAAGCATTCATAGGTAGTGAATTGCACGCATGCACACACACACACACACACACACACACACACACACACACACACACACACACACACACACACACACACACACACACACACACACACACACACACACACACACACACAGCATCATATGAACCAATTTCAATAAGAAATGAAATAGAAAGGAAGTTTGTGACCTACTTAGAGATATCAAATTCATAATTTTTCTTCTAGGTTACCGCATCATTGGATGTTGCTTCTGTCATTTTGCTCCTTGCATGCTTGGTTCAGCTTCCATTCAGTTTCTGTGCAAGGAAGTGTATAGTTAAAACCATAATCTTCTTCCTGAGATCTGTTGTCTTGAAGATTATTTTTTAGCTGTCATTTGTTTCATTCAAAGCACTTCAGTTTTTCTCCCTTTTTACTCCCTGGACCATTTATTGCTGCTCGTCTTTCTGAAAGAAACCCTTCTGATTTTTTTTTTGCTCCAGTTTTGCCTCTTTTAGAGTATTCGATTCTCTTTGTGATGGCTTAGCTGTGCCATGTGTGAACATTTGATCCTGATATTTTGCCTAAGTATGAGAAGAAAGCTCCATGCAACATTTCTTTCACTTTGATGAGTACAATTCAACAACAATGGTTTAAAAGAAATCTCATACTGCTCTTTGACAATAGTAAAGTAATGAAATTCCCTTTTTCTATCCTGAATGTTCAAACGAAAAGTTGACAATTGGTCCAGAGCTCTTCTGAAAAGGAATTAAAGATCCATGCAAAAAAAAAAAAAGTTTTAAAAATGTTTTGCAGATCTATATACAGTAATTTGAAGCTCTGATTTTCAACAATATCAACCCCAAAACATCTATAATTATAAATAACATATATAAAGGATAAAAACAGAAGCCTAACAGCCTGAATAACAGCCGGAAGCTAAGCAGGTTCAGGCCTGGTCAGTATTTGGAGTGGAGACCAACAAGGAATACCAGATGCTGTAGGTTTCTGTGAGAGGTGCTGGACAAGTAACGACTCTGTTTCCCTTACAATAGGCAAAAGTTAAAGAATTGCATTGATGTTACCTTGACAGGATCTCAACCGGAAATGATGACTCTTCTTTTCCCTCCACAGATGCTGCATAAACCATTGAGTTTATCCAGCAATTGGTTTCATATCTTGAACCCTTTGAACTACCCTCACAGTTTAAATGCATACATTCATTAATCAGGGTCCACCTTCCAAATTCACAGAATCATTCAAAAGATATCAGGAATTTAGGTTAATTAGGTGTAAAATTGGGTGGCATGGACTCATGGGCTGTTGCCATCTTGTATGTCTAAAATTCAAAAAATTAAAAATTTCATGTATCTTTATTATTTTATTTATCTTATGGTCAGATTCTTCATTTTCTGCGATTAACTCATTATTTTTAAGTAAAACTGTCACTATTTTACAGTTAGATTAAGTTATTCACTCTGAAACAGAACATTTGCTTTTCTTTTTTAAAAGTTAAATGCTCCAGAAATGTACAATATTGACAGAGCATACTGCATATAAATGGAGACACAAGAGACAACAGATGCTTTAAAAATAAAAATGATGAAAGGAATATATAAAATAAAAGCAGAGAGGTTGTTTCCCCTGCAGATGAGACTCGAATTAGAGGACATATCCTTAAGATTCAGGGAAGTAGATCTAAGATAGAGAAGAGGGGGAATCTGTAGGATCATCTGAACAACAAAGCAGTAGAAACTCCCTCATTAAATGTATTAAATACAAAGTTAGATTTTTGAGTAGTAGGGGAATTAAAGGTTATAGGGAACAGATGGGTAAGTGGAACTGAGCATTGTATTGAATGGTGGAGCAGGCTTGACAGGCAGGCCTGGATTAACCATTAAGCAAAACGAGCACGTGCTTAGGGCACCAAGGGAAGGGGGAAACCACAGTTTTTTTTTTCCCAGTGCCAGATTTACCAAGCTGCATCTGGACTAGGGACCCACAAAAAGGCAACTCCTCCACAATAAATGAAAAAAAAACCAGACACACACAAATATATATATATATTATATATGTGTATATATATATATATATATATATATATATATAGTTGTGGGGTCTGGCCTGGAAGTAAACTGAATTTTTAATCCATTATTTCACATTCAGCACTTATTGAGTCTTACTGTTATGTCAGTTAGACAATGGAAGGGTCGAGGGGGGAAACCATTGTTGGGCTGTGCTTAGAGCATCAGTTGGCCTTAATCCAGCCCTTTTGGCAGGCCAGATGGCCTTCTCCTGCTCCTATTTCTTGTGTTCTCATGCTGGAATCTGGAGCAAAAGAAGCAAGCTGCTGGATGAAGTCAGAGGATCAGGTTGCCTGATCCGCTGAGTTCCTTGACTAGTTTGTTTTATGTTGCACATTAGTTGACTTAAATAGCCCACAGATTTTTTTTTTCATTTTCTTTTCCACTTCTCGATGGACTGACAATCAAATTCAACAAAACTAATGTAATTGAAAGACAATTGCAACTTATTACTTATTTTAGCAATGCCTGTGTATATATATTTCCCAAGAGAAAGACCTGTGAAAACAGTTTTTAACTTAAAAATATATACCTGAAACATGTCTTTTAATCTCTACATGTCTTGATTTCTCTTATTTGACTTTAAAAAAAACATTCAAATAGAAGTGTTGAAAAATCTCCTGGGTTTTGTTGCTTCATAATCCCTCATCATCAAGCTATAAATGCAAATGTTTCCATGAACAATTAGGATAGATGTTTTGTTTTTAGATCGAGCATGTGTACTAACTGGAAAAGAGTAAAATCGTTAAAGTATCTTGTGACCTTTTATTGCATGCCTGCAGAAAATTATGCTTGCCCATAAGTTCTGACCTAAATATGGCTAAAAGACCATTAAGTGGATTGCTTAGAGCTGCTTTCAATGTCCTGAAGCAAGGTAAGAATTCGATGAATGGATTTTTCCATAGAGCAACATCAATTCTACCAGATGGTCAACATATTGTCCAGAATTGGGCCTTTCAAAATTGCAAAAGATTTTCAATTCAATTTCCTCTATCCTATTTAGATGTAAACATGTGATATAACATATTTGATTTAACAATGAATTATATTCTCTTATTTCAGTTAGTCCACACCTTACTGATCAAGGTCAATGGAAATTATTGATCGTGACCTTATCACAACTTAACAACAAAAAAAAGGTTCATTTCTTTACTAATCAATGCTGACAACTTTTGAAAGGGTCCATTCGCTTTAAATGGATTAACCTGCACAAAGTTGGGTTAATGTCTAAAGTCTTAATTTACAAAAAAAATTACAGATCTGAAATGGAACAAATTGAATATTGTGTTATGTTTTCATAGCTACACTGAAACAATAATGTTGTGGGAAGCAAAATGGTCTCAATAATTCTGAGAAAAGAAATCCAGAATTTGAGATTCAAAGGGAAGAAACTTGCTCAGTGATGGTTTGGGATTTGGTTTCTATCAAATACAAATGGATTGGTGTTTATTTAAAGTTGCTAGCATATTAGCTGAATGTAACTGTTTAAAGTTAAATATAGCATTTATGAAAAGTATCCTTTCCAGTCAATAAAGGTTAGATTAAAAGTCTTCCTTTCATGAAGGCTGTTGTAATCTATAAGAACAAAGTATACTTTTGCAAATATACAATTCTTTAAAGATTTCAAAATACTGTAATTGAGTTCTGCAGCACAGAAACAGGTATCTCAGCCCAACTTGTTAAATGCCAACTAAGCTATTCCTATTTGCCTTTGTTTGGCCTATATCTCTTGAAATATTTCCAATTCCATGTATCTATCTAAAATTTTTTTGAATGTCTTAATTGTCCCTGCTTCTACCACTCAGTCTATATTGACTTCCAGTCTGATGTTTTGCAGCTACCATACCATACAATTATGTAGTCAGACTGGACACCCTGAATATTGGTCCTATAAAGAATTGTCGTGACAGGGGCTGGTAGCCTTGTATTCTTCAACCTCATTAGTAAGTGTCAGAGCTTCTGTGCCTTCCTGACTAATGAGGAGATGTTGTGCGTTCACAATAGATTATCTTTTTTGTGCTCTCCCCTTTCTCCAAGATGGAACCATTGAGGTGTAATAAGAATGGATGACCTTCCTCCTCCTGAAGTCCACAATCATCTTCTTTGCCTTGGCCACATTAAGACTCAGGTTGTCATTCTTGCACCATAATACAAGCCTTCCAATCTCCTTTCTGTAAGTCGACTCATCATTGATGCTGATGAGGCAGTGCAGTCATGAGTCAGCAGTATGAACTGTCATGGGCTGAGCATGCAACACTGATATTCACCTGAGGGGCACCTTCTTCACACAGAGGGTGGTGGGTCATGGAGAAAGCTGCCAGAGGAAATGGTAGAAGCAGGGACGCTACTTTCTTTTTATTTTAATGATGCACATGGTGATAGGCCCTTGCAGCTCATGAAACTTGTACTGCCCAATTGCACCCAATTAACCTACCAACCTCGTATGTTTTTGGAGGAAATTGGAGCACCCAGAGAAAACCCAAAGTTATGGAGAAAATATACAAATTCCTTACAGACAGGGTCAAATTCAACTCCAGGTCACTTAAACTCTTTTTTTTTTTAATTGATTTTGATTATAAAACAGTAGAAACATCCAAGTACAAAAGGCATTTGTGGAGTGCTAAGTGTAAATAACAGATTAAATCATTTAAAAAATATATACAGAAACCAGAAAACACATCCATAATTCATAAACATTTTAATAATTTTATCCCAATTAAAGAGAAGTCCAAACCCCATCCACTTTATCATAAATAACCCCCACAGCATTTGAAATCTTCTATCGGAATTATTAATTAAATTAATTAAAAAACAAATCTTTATAACTTCAATCGCATTGTATTAACTACTACTTGAACTATGCTGCCCGTTGTCATGTTGAAAATAGATCTAGAGAGTTACATGGATCAGAAATCTTCATCCGAACACAGACAACTGGGACTAAATGGGGTGAAGGATCTGTTTCAGCAAGTGTGGTCAATTGAGGAGCTATTCTGAACTTAGTCTTGTTCACAATTGGTACTTAAAAAAATGAAGACTTATAACTCAAAATCATAGATGGCAAGCTTTCTGAAAATTCCATGCAGTAGGAGTGTGGAGATGGTGGGAAAATTATGAATGGGATCAAAATTGGCAAATTAAACAGGTACAAGTGAGGGTTATAGAAACTGCAGGTGCTGAAATCTTGAGCAAAGTAAGTAAGTGAGGTTGCACATTTCCTATAACTAATAAGGATTAAAAATATCATGATCATGAAGTAATGACATAGATAATTCAGGTGAAACTTATTTTAACTTGAAACAAAAATAAAATACTGCAGATCCTGACAACCTGGAGTGAAAACAGTAAATGCTGTAAGTCCACAGCTGGTCAGGCAAGGAAAAATAATATTTCCTCAAAGTTACAATGAAAACCCTTTGAATCGTTATATTTCCTTCTATTCAGAAAGATCTTAAGACATTGAAATTTAAAGAAATTTGCATTTGCTTGCATGCAGGTCATTGAATGTTAACACCCAGGTGCACCAGGTAATTTGGGAGAAAAATTATCTTGTGGCCCTTAATCCAAAGGAATTTGAATCGAATAGCAAACATATCCTATCATGTAGCCAATTATCCTTCCATCCCTGAACGTCTTTAGAACATGGGAGAAAACCGGAGCACCCTGAGGAAACCCACACAGACACAGGGAGAAGGTACAAACTCTTTACAGACAGTGCGTGATTTGAACCCAGTTGCTGGCACTAACTGTAATGCTAACTGTGCCACTCTGTCATAAGTTCACATTAGGGCAGTGGTTCTCAACCTTTTTTCTTTCCACTCACACACCACTTTAAGTATTCCCTATGCCTTAGGTACTCTGTGATTAGTAAGGGATTGCTTAAGGTGGTATGTGGGTGGAAATAAAAAGTTTGAAAACCACTGTTTTAATCAAGCGTAACTGACTTGTTATGTGTACTGTTTCATAACTCCAATAGCAATGGGCCAATGGCAATTTTTATCAGGCAGAATATTTCAGTAACAATTGGGTCTAGAACAGTGATTCTCAACCTTTCATTCCCACTACTTCCACGTTCCCCCAGCATTTTTACCTCATCCTGTTTTTAGTTTCACAAAAGCTCCAAAAATCGAAGTAAATAAGGGTGAGGTATATTTCAGCCTTATCTGAATGGTAGAACAAGTTCAGTGGGCTGAATAGCCTACACTAATTCTAACTTCATATTTTCCAGCAATTATATTTTTAAAGTTGCTTTTCCATTTATATTGAAGTGGTTGACTTAATATTGTTACCACATTGACAATGGGCTCTTTGGGATTTTATAACTGAATATATAATGTTCAGGTATCAAAATATTTTGATTATTAATCATTTTAAATAGATGATAAGGGTTAAGGAAATGTTGCAGTTCTTATTCTCATACAAGTCTTCCTGATACGGTCTGTCTGTTGTGGGAGTATAATTTTGTATTATTTTGACATATAGAGCCATAGTGACCTGGGAATAAGAACAGTACATCTTTCATGTTAACCAGCTGTGTTAAGCAGATCATTGGAATTCTAAGCAGAATTCTGAAGGAAAGAAAGATGAAACTGCTTTATTGTCTAGATGATGTGGAATGATTAATAATTAGAATATTTCATTCATCCCTGGGCTTCATTTGAAATTATTCCACAATATTCTTGTAAATTCTGCGATGTTGTCTACATAAATACAAAAGTCTCACTCACATTTTCCTAAAGATTTTTTTTTTAATTTAATAGTAGGAGAATAGCATATATTAATGAAGGGACCAAGCCTAATGATTGAGATATATGAGTCATAATGAGAACCTAAACTGAGGCATAGTCCATGCTCTTTTCTTTCTTTGGCTTGGCTTCGCGGACGAAGATTTATGGAGGGGGTAAATGTCTACGTCAGCTGCAGGCTCGTTTGTGGCTGACAAGTCCGATGCGGGACAGGCAGACACGGTTGCAGCGGCTGCAGGGGAAAATTGGTGGGTTGGGGTTGGGTGTTGGGTTTTTCCTCCTTTGCTTTTTGTACGGAAAAGATCTTGTGGCACCATTTCAAAGACAATCAGGAGAATTATCCCTGATGTGTTAGATGATCCCTGGCCTTCATTCAACATTAATAAAACAGGTTGCTGGTCATTATTATCAAGAGTTTATCTTGGGTAAATTGGTTATTGTGGCATCGACTACACTTTAAAGGTGATTAATCAGATGCCAAGTGTTTGGGGACATTCTGAAAGACATTATTTAAACATTTGCCCTTCTTTCTTTTCAAATAAGTAACACTTTGCATGAATGGTGGGTTTACAGTCAGGTTTAGGAAGCCTTTACTGCTGACCCAGAAGCCTTTACTGCTGACCTTTCATCATGAAAGCAGAACCACAATTGTATTGATCATCACAGAATTCCTTGTTTTGTGGCAGCGTCACAGTGCAAACATTTATATAAACCACCTTACAAAATACAGTATATAAAAGTAGGGGAAGAAAAAGAAAATGTCAAAGTAAGGCAGTGTCTTGCAGAGGAGAAGAAGCTCTCCTTGTGCTGCTGAGTGTTCGCCTTCAGGCTCCTGTGCATTTTCCCCAATGGTAGTAGAGTGAAGAGGGCATGGGCTGTGTAGTGGGAGGCCTTCAGGATAGAAGCTGCTTTCGTAAGGCACCACTTCTTGTAGAGGTCCTCGATGGAGTGAGGACTGGTGGCCATGATGTCGCACGCAGAGTTAACAACTCTGGGGTTTTTTCTTGACTTGAGCATTGGCAGCTCCATACTAGAGAGCAATGCAACCAGTCCGAATGCTCTCCATGACACACCTGTAGAAGGTTTTTTTGACCAAAGAGAGGTTTTGCATACTTGGAGACATTCAGCTGTGGTCTGAAACCTGGCTCTAACTGTAATTTTGACCTATGGGGATGGCACATAAATAACACGGAGGATAAAGCTCTTCACAGCTATATTTTGCAATATTTCTACAATACCAGAAACCTTCAAAAAGGGATTCTAGCTTTCATTGTCATTTTTCAATGATCACATCCATCAAAAGCATTGTACTGCTTCATCTCTGCTTACCATTCCTCAACCCTCTGTCTCTTTGCTTCTGATGCCTTTACTGATGCCTCCAGGTGCCTTTCCAGGTTCTCATAAGGTGTTCTGTTTTGTTGGTCACATATCAGGAAATTCTCATTTATGGCCTAGACCTTAAAATACAAATTGCAGGCAATTTGCTCACCTGTAAACAAAAATCAATCTCACTATTCGCCTGCCCATATCTCGGAGCTTGACTTGCCTTTAGAACTTTTTTTTTAAAGTTACACTTTTACTTATATTTGCTCACAAAGAGAATCAATGTTATTATCCAGTTTGTAAACAAATCATTTGCAATGACACACAATGAAATATTGTTAAAGTCCACTCCATAATTTGACATTTCCGTTAACAATCATAATAAAATGTTGATAATTTGAATAGGAGGAATAGATTTAATGTGTGTATAAATCATCGTAGACTGTCATATTTGACATTTTTGCCAGTTTCTGTTTTGTTCTTTTGCAAGCTTGTGCAGTAACATTGTTTATTTTTAAAAAAAAACAATATATTATTCTCCATAATGAAGCTTTTGAAATTTGTCCTCTTGCTTCACTTCAAATAATTTTAAAAAATAATTAAGTAGATAGTGTTGAAAGGTGAAAAGAATGAAGGTTTAGGAAGCTAACTCAATAGTATTGATGCACGCTGAGAGATTTTGCACCTGATAGCAGCTGAGGAAATGGTGAGGATGCTAAATTTGGCCCAGTCAGAAAAAAAAGCAATAATTATCTGACTCCATTGAATTATTTTCCCCAGTAGAACTCTATCAGAAATTATATATACATCTTCCAAATAGGTTATGTATTAATCCTGAAGCACCAAGGATGTGAGTTGAAGAAATGGTTACACCAATTATATTCTGATCACTTTTGTGTGATGCAAAAATACTGAAGATGCTGTAAAGTCAAATTAAAAACAGACAAGGCACTAAAAATATGGAGCAACTCAGGCAATATCTGTGCAGGAAAAGAAAATAGTGTTGACATTTCAGTAGATGGTTCACATTAGGAAATGGTAGTAAACAAGCATGTTTTATATTGTTGTAGGGAGGAAGAAGGGTTGATAACATGGCAGACAAGGAAAAACTGAGTGAATGTTTTCAGAACTGGCCTATCCCTATAATTTTCAAGAAAATTCATCAGCCTGAAATGTTAACTTAGACAGTTAGCACAACACTATTACAGCACCAGCGACCCAGGTTCGAATCCGGTGCTGTCAGTAAGTAGTTTGTACATTCTCCCCATGCCTACATGGGATTTCTTCTACCTTTCAAAAATGTACTGGGATTGGAGACTAATTGGCTTATTTGGGTGGCATTTAAATGTTCTTCTTATTTGCTACCAGGCCCAAAAACAGCTGCTTCCATGACAAAGAACAGAACCACTTGAGAAAAAGTCTTGGTTGCTCATTTGTATGACTTCACAAATGCCTAGGACAGGAGAGGAGCTTTCTTTGCCTAATGCAGAAGTATCCCATGAAGACGAGGCTCTCACTTTGACATCAGCATTTGTCATCTCATGTCTAAGACATGCTAGTTTCAACAGCAAAGATTGGACTCTCTGGCTCTAGCTAGTTTCTTTGTCTCTTTGTTCTAAATGAACTTGAAAAGAGCAGCATCAAAAAAAAATGCTCAGGCAATGAATTCCAGGCAATAGTCAATACCATGGTTTTGCTCATGTCCATCAACTAATCGAGTTTCATTCTCATGCTTTATGATATTATCTGAGGAAATGAATTTGTAGCATTCAACTTATTGACCACCATCCATTATCTACATGTAGCTTATATTCAAGCTTCTGGTTGATGAACCATAAAAGAATCCAAGCAGTTAGATTGCATATTTGAAGTAGGTTAACATATATTTAGAATGTGCTCTTGCCAAGTGTTTATACTAGGTGGGTAATATAGTATCTCACAGCATTTGAATAGATTCTAGTGACACCTTCGTGAAATCTACAGGAAATTATTTTCACTGTAAGGTTACCTTGAACATTGTTTTATGGCCATAACATAAATTAAGCATTGAAGAAATGTACTGTGGTTTGCACAGATTTCTTGAAAAAAAAATGAACAAATGCTGCACAGATAACTTCATGTTACGTTGACATTTAAGTCTCATGTAACAAAATATTTTGCATTAAAAATTCAGTGATTACATTGATGTAGTTCAATATCTGGCTTCATTCCATATTTACAAAATATAGTCTTTATCCCAAATAACGATGTGTGTGGCCTTTTATTACAGCAAAATGAGTTGATATCCCTATAATATTCTTAACAGTTCATCCATATAAATGTTTTTTGAATTGTAATACTGAAGTGCTTCTCAAATTGATGCTGATTTTGTGAATTGTTGACCCGCTTGGGATTGAGGAGGGAATCCACTCTAATCTTTTGAGTTCTGAGATGATTGATGAGATGGACATGGGAAATGTAGACTCTTTCACAGACAGGGTTGAAGGACTGAGCAGGAGGGTAATTTCAGAATTGATCTGCTCCTTCCACCTTGTATACAGGTATTCATTAAGGTCCTGATGCATGGTCCCAAGGTTCTCAAGACAATCCTAAATGCTCGTTCTCCATCCATCAGAGGAATATGAATCGAGCATGAATCTTTAACATGTAGACTGGAGCCCAATTATCTGACAGACTAGGAAATCATATGGGCATTACTTTAACCAGAATGCAAAAGTTAAATATGTAAACTAAATATTAAAATCCAGGTCATACTCATCAATCAAGTACACAGTTATAAATGTGCTTTTTAAAACACATTTTAACACCTTTACAATTAAATTCGCTGCAGACTGTCCCTGGGTAATGGACGGCTACTGCTTTTTACGCAGACATTCATAAGTTAATTTTATCCCTAGGTCAAAAAATACACAGAATCACTCAAAATGGTAACTGCATTGTAATAAATGGGATCAAAATATGCAAGACTAATAAGAAAGAAGAAGTCTTGGAGAGAAAAAGAAAGTTCTGCCATATGTAGAAACAAATATATGTATGAATGTTGAAGTCTTGAATTTAATAATACTATGGGAGTTCAATTGTATATAGAAGTGTTCATAAGTTGGACGTTTGTAACCCAGACACAGCATCTATTCAAATCACAGCACAGAAGAATGTATCTGATTCTCTAAGTATTCAAGAGATCCAAAATTGATATCAATGCCCCAATCTTCCACTTTGGTTATGTATCTTTTTTTGCTTCCAAAATTCATCCAATTAAATATCCTCATTAAAATATCCAACAGTTTTTGGGTCCACTAATTCTGATGGCAAAACATTCCTAATAAATAAATGCATTAGGAAAATTATTCAAAACTAATGATGGAGTACTTAAAACATACTAAATTTGTAAGGATATACTTCTATAGAGAGTGTGCATGGAAGAATCTTGGCCTGTCTTCCCACTTTAAAGCCCCATATAATTGCAAATTAATTCCACACTTTACAGTACATCGATCAAAGGGCCTGTTCTGTGCTGTACTGTTCTCAACAGAATTCAGATTTAAGGAATTGTTTAAAACATTGTGACAAATGCTTGCCTTATCTGGGCTTTCTTTTTCAGTTGTCAGAACTCAGCAAGTGTTGGCTTTGTCTCATTTGGTATTGTTCAAAAGGGGATTCAGAGCTGCAAGACTATTTTTGGATTGCTCAAGCAAAGTACTACCACAGACACAATATATTAAATGCTGCCCATTGTGCTGCATGTCCATGGATCTAGGCGAACCCTTTATTGCAGTCAGAGATGTTGTCTTTCAGGTGAACAAAGCATTAAACCAAGATTCTATCTACTCCATTAATTGAACACAAAGTTCTCATGTCAGTTTTCTAACTGGAACCTGGCGAGTTTCCCCACTTGGCCAATTGTAACGCATCAATAAATATCAATAATACAGTTGACATTTCATTATGCTAATACTGTTTGTGCCCATGAGTTGTTTTTATTTATTTTCTGGGGTCTGGGTATTGCTGGGAACGTCAGTACTTATTGCCCATCTCTAAAATTGATGAAAAGACTATTTCTTACACTGCTGGAGTCCTGGGTGATTTTCCACATTGTTGGGTTAGTTGGCTAATTGCGGCTATTCAGGAACAGTTGTGGTTAGCTCCTGGGTTAGGACAGTGCTCTCACTCCATTCTTGATGTCATAAAGATTTGCTGAAAACTGACATCTAGGATCTTAGGCAGCTTAGATGGATTGTCCACTTCGTGAATGCATTATCTTTTAACTCAGATGCAAGGGCCCACCATCACTGTGGATGGGAATGTTGGAGATTTCTCTTTTTAACTACCATACCTCACTGTACATCATTCTAGGCTAGACACAGCAGGGCTGAGTTTTTGGTGTGATTTCACTTTGGTCAATCTAAGTGCATTTTTTTTTTGTTGTCCTTTATCCCAGCATTGTTAGATTGGCACCCTGTTTTCATTTTAGTTTAAGATGGTACTGCTCCTGGTATGCCTTCTGCAGTCCAGGCTTGATCCTTGACTTGATTGAAAAAAAATGTAGAGTACAAATTAGATGCTGAATTTTCAATTTCTGTTAGCCCTGCAGTACTTTATGCTATACCAAGATCATAGAAAGTGCTATTTACATATGATCCTAGATTATGCCTTAAATTAATAAGAAATGTCCAAAATATTCAATATATTGTATGTGATCCTCTGCTCTCTGCTTAGTTGTTTGCTATTTTCTTCCCCACAACTATAATAAAACCCAGGTTTATTACATGAACTTGGATTAGGGTTTATTATGCTGTTGATAAATAGTGTTTTGTTGTGATTTTATTCAACTTAATTATGTAGTATTCCTCAGTTTTTGTTTCATATCACTGATTCACTTCTTTCCTGTTGAGTTAGCACCGAAGAGAAAAAAAAAATAGATCACAGGAAACCCTGGACCAAGATAGCAATTTTAAACATTAAGGCCAGAACTAGAATATTAGTCTCTCTGAATATTTAGATTAATTGTAATCTTCACCAACATTCTTCTGCTTTCCATAATTACCTGTGTTCATTTAAAGGGGTCCAATATTAAAATATGACCCATTGATTAGATCAAAACTAATTCTTAAACATTAAATACATCAGCCAGATGGTGGGCAGGACCCTGTAAAATTGGAATATAAGTGTTATAAATATCAATTGTAATATTTTACCTGCAGCATTCTGAGGGTTAACAGTTATATGAATAATCAAACTCATGGCTGTAATTAACAAGAACATTCTGTAACTGTCAAAGTAACTAACCTACATTTACAAGAACAGCTGCTGTTTCCCCCAACTCTAGTAAACAATACCCCATAACACACAGTTCATTAAACTATACAAGATACTTTACAGCCTGGATTAGATTATTTTTAATCAATGATTATAATAAATTCCATATTCTTAAGTTACAATACTTTTCCGCATTGTGTACCTCCAGCATTACAATGTTACCAAAATCTTCTCACTTGTGTTCAGAACTCCTTTTGAATTTATTGTTTGAAGTTCCTTCTCATTTCTATAACAACCCCATTACAACAGCAAGGCATTTGGCTCCTTCCAGACAGGAATATATCTGAAAGGACTTTTCATTGATTATGAATAATGGGCATGAAAAAAATGCAAGATAAAGCAAATGGGTGGCACATTTAGTGTAGTGTTTAGCCTCATGCCACAGCGTCAGCGACCCAGGTTCGAATCTGGTGTTAACTGTAAGGATTTTGTATGTTCTCCACGTGCCTGCATGGATTTTCCCTAGGTGTTCTCATCCCATCCTTCAAATCGTTCCAGGGGCGTAGGTCAAATTGGCTGTAATTAGACGGCATCAGTTTGTGGGCCAAAAGGGCCTGTTACCATGCTGTATGAATGAATGTATTTATATCTATTGATCAGGGTAAGGGGATACAAGTACAGAGATCTGGGTGGCTAAATGGAGATTATCAAGGGAATAGAGATTAAACAACAAACCTCTAGAGTTAAACACAAAGAAAGATCAGAATTAGAGCATGGAATGCATAATGGAACTAAAATAGCTTGGGATGTGACAATCAAGAGAAAATGACAAAGAAAATGTTAAAGGTTAACTTATTGGACTACAGTCAACTCTAGAGAAGGCAAAGGAATTGGAAATACAGGGGTATTCCGGTAAGTAGGTTGGGCCCAGTGTTTTCATTGAGTTATGACTTGTGAATATTAGAAATAAGAACACTGGCTCGAGTAATTGAGCCTTGAGACATTATTCAGTCATGACATCCTGACCATCTCAGCTGCCATTAGTCAACAACAGCACCTGAGTGTTTTTCACTGTTCATTAAATAGGATTTACTGCAGGATAATATCCAAGATTATGATAGTTCCCTTAACATTATTCTTTTTGCTAATTTCATTGCAGATAATGAAAATTTTATTTTTACTTCATCATCATTAAAATATCAAGTAGTCCCTGTGCAATGAGTTAAAGTTGAGTGTCATATTGCAAATATTGGTGGATTAACTGAGAACTGAAAAATATGTGGTTTCAATGACAAACACGTGTCAAAAGTTAAGAACAATAGCTAAGGACGCTGCCAATACTATCCAGAGGATCTTGAAATCCAGCACAGACTATAGTCACTTACTTGCATTTGTACAGATTATTCCAGTTCTTGCACCTTCTCTCCAAGGTTTACACATTAACTCAAGGCATGTTCCATTGAACACTGAGATGCAGATCATCCTGAGACATATTCCAACTATACATACTATCTTCGTATTTGAGATCTTCATTACAATAACTGAATGATTGATGATATTCCTTGCAGTGACACAAATAACCTGATCAAAGGTTTATTTTAGCTGAAGACTCTGTTTCATTTTTCCACCTGAGATTGGAATCATACTTTGACTCTTTACATATCAGCTCACTATTAGAGTCTACATTGCTTTTTGTTATGTTCGTTGACACCGATCGAATCATTTGTTGACTAGCCTGGTTCTTGGTTCAAGTGTGTGAATTGTATGAAGTATGATCCTACATAAAGATTCCTTCTTTATTATGTTGGATTAATTAATAGTTTAAAAAGTAATTAGACAGAACTCTAATATTCTGCATCACATTTATATACAACTAACCTACATCAGTGCTTAGTCTCCACTGAGCCTTCAACCTTTCCAGATGTTTCACTAGAAGCACATAATCTGTTGGAGGAACTCAATGGGTCAAGCAGCATCAGTGAGAAGAGCTCTCAATGTTGAAGGCTGGAACCCTTCATCAGGACTGTTATTCAGTTCTTTAGTTTGTTCTACCTCATTTAATACATCATGGCTTTCCTTAAACACACTGATGGCAACAGTTTCCTCCACTCTGTGTGCCAGTTATCTCCGTGCTCTCCAATGCTGTATGGACAATGAAACTCCACAACTTTGAAGTGGAACAGTTAGCGCGGAGGTTAGAACAACACTATTACAGCTCCAGGAACTTGGGTTCAATCCACAGCTCTCTGTAAGGAGTTTGTACTTTCTCCACTGCATATGTGTAGGTTTACTCAGGGTGCTCCAGTTTCCTTCCACCCCCCAAAACAGTATTGGGGTTTGTAGATTGATTGGTGTATTTGGGTGGCAAGAGCTTGTGGGCCAGAAGGGTCTGTTACTTTAAATTTGAAAAAAATGATCAGGTACATCTCTTGCTCTCACTGAAGGTTTTCTACGTCCACCCTATCAAACTGTTTGTAACCTTAAAAATCCATATAAAATAGTCTCTTTTCAAGAGAAAGCGGCCCTGGTTTCTTTCCGAACTGAGGCAACATTCCTGTTCTGGCAACATCTTTGTAAATCTTTTTATTTGGAAATTGAAAGTCCAGTCTTTCAACATACTTTTTGTAGCTGAAAACCAGAACTGAGCTCATACCATATGTGTGGCCAAACCAAAAGTCTAAATACATTTAACATTGTTTCATGTTTTAGTATGCTGTCCCATTAGATAATTAAGTGAAGCAAATTCTTCTTTCTCTGTTTGACCTTACCAACTTAGCTTGTTATTTATAATATTTTATATATTCACATTGCTGTATTTTTTTGGGCCTCTACTCCATTTAATTTCCTTCAAGAGGTATCTGGCCTCCTTGTTTAACTTAACATAATAAACTATCTCACACTTGTCTGCATTAAATTTAATTTGCTGTTTATCTTCCCACCATGGAAGTCAGATTATATTTTCTTGATGTTTGTTTTTTTTTTCATATTGTGGATAGCAAAAGTGAAATTTGGTATACTTGGCGATTAAATGGGAGAATTCTGCACATAACTGCTCAGCCTAGAGAAAGGGAATCAAGGTGATGCAGTCAATTTAACCAACAAAACATTCAGACAGAACCCCTCAGATAAGTCAGAAAGCATCTTCCATATGCCTTGGCCCTCTAGCACTGTGGAAAGGTTTGCCAATCGAATATTGGACTCTACTACCACACTTCTGCCAGGCAACATGTTATGTCTCCTTTCATCTATGAAGATGTTGGGTGGGTTCTTCTTTCAATATGCCAACATTACACAAACCAGTACCATCATCTCAACAAAGTTCATTAACCTACTCTCTCTCTCTCTCTCTCTCTCTCTCTCTCTCTGTGGCTTGGCCTACTACACAAACATCATATTATCTCATGACCCATCATGAATGTGGATAAACAGTTGTGTGCACTGTTTTCCATCATAAACTTCAGCACTCTGTGTACATATGAAAGCTTTCTTCAGAAAGCATAACTTGTCACATCAAACAGTTTTAAATCGTGAGATGAAGGTGAAAATAACAAAGTGTGTACTTCTGATTCATCATTTTCATCAAGGCCCAAGTCATGTTTCCCAGTTGCTAATAAGATTGCTTGCTCTTTATAGCCAATTAAACAATTGTATTGTACCCTCATTACCTTTCTCTCCATTTACCTTGAGCTATTGGGTAAAATTGTTGGCAAGGCAAACCTATTGAAAAGCTATTTGTCCCAAATAAAACATTGATTACAAATAATGTAAAATAAATAACAAGTAAAGTCACATGACAGAGTAAATTGGCAGTATTGCTGTTTATCTTGATTGTTTGTTCACATTATACATCCTTTGCACATCCCCTGAGTACGATCAGTTGCCGACAGCTCCCTGGGCTCCTGAGTACATATTATTCATTTCTGCTAGACTCTCTGTTCTGTAAAAAGCTGTCATTATTCTTATACAATGATTTTTTTCCATTTGTTGACATTGCTTGTGAGATGGATTTTCAAAAGAATATTCCCTCCATCAATACTCTAGGAGGAGATGTCCATTAGGTCCAATGTATGACCACCAACTTGAAACATGAACTGTTCTTGATAGATGTCATTTGCCCTGCAAAATATTCCCAGAAATTTCTGTTTTTATTTCAGAAATCTGCATCTGGATTTTTTTTCATTGACTTTTACATATTAAGGTAAATTTTCAGAAATAGTCCAGATGTTAATCTGAAGAAACAAATTTACTTGTTAATGACATGAGACACACAGTGGCTGCGGGTGTGATCAAGGCAGTTACTCAGAAAGAAGATTCTTTAAGAACTACAAATGCTGTTGCTAAAGTATTAAAAAAGTGAGTCGAACCATTGACACCAAGATGCAGCAAACCCCAAGACTGACACCACCAACCAGAATCTACTCCGAGGTTATAGGAAAAAAATGGGTGATTATAGCCATGTTCTGCTGAGGAATTACTAATAAAGAAATAAAAGTCCCATTCTATCAGGGTCAGCCTTAATTGTACTATCACAACAAAATCTCCCATTCTGCATGATTCAGAGTGGAAATTATTGTCGAATATAAAATAAAAACCGTAAATGCAGTGGTAGAAATAAACACAGAGTTCATGTTTTGTGTCAATGAGCAAGATTGAGAAACTACAGAAACTCATTGTTCCATACTCTAGTGAATTAAATGTCATATGTGTTTTCTTTTAATCATATTAGAAAATGTGTCAATAAACAGTCGATTGAGAAGAATCAAAACTGAAGATCAATTTAGTTTATTCAACATCACCAACAGTAAATAAATTCTATTGTATGAATATTTTTTTAATTGAAAAGTCCCACCTCAATAGTGGAGAAATTGCTGGGAGTGTCCTGGAAAGTTTTCTTACCTTTATGGATTTTTTTTATAGCAAGTATCTCAACGAACATCCTTCTACTAGTCTCATAAATTGGTCCCAACTCAAACCATTGAATGCCCATTTCTCCCTGTGGATGCTTCCTGAGTTGCTGAGTCCTCTCAGCTTCTCATTGATGACTCCAAGCTGGTCAGCAAGACCTGGCATAGCATGGGGATTTCCAAACCAGACCAAGGCACACCCACACAAAGGCTGTCAAAATTGTAAAAGAACAGGAATATATCTGAAAATATGCTGATCCTTACTGTCACAAACCTGTGTATCATTGGATTAATATAACTCTTTCTGGTCCACTTGAAACTTTTCTCTGATTATGCCTCAGGATATTTTTTTTATTGAAGGTGTTATGTCAATGCAAGATGTGATGCGATGTTTTTGATTCATGCAAATTGGCAAACCATTTGATCCCACCTTCTGTTTGAGTACACACTTGATTATGTTAAATCCCTTTCAGTTGTGACAATTGGTACCCAAAATTTCAACTGAAAACATTAACAGCATTTGACATATTTTAGAAATAAAAACAAGCTTGTCAGAACCAGTTTACAGATGCCAATTAACACCCAATTGGTCCCATATTTTGACAGATATGCTGAATTATTGCCTTGTTATTTTGATACTTACAATTTTGCCCTGTTGCATCCAGTTCAAATACAATCAGTAAACATTTGGATTTTCCTGTATTATGAAAGTTAAATATGTCATAATTTAATTTAATAAAACAAGATGTATTAGAGATCAGTTGAAATTAAATGTTCCACCCTTGTTCTTTTGACTTTATAATTGAAACCCCCTCAAGAAGATACTACTTTGGAGCATAATAGTTAAATTTATTTCTGATTGTTAATCAATCATCTGATAATTGTGGGGAAGAAATGTCTTTGAATCTGGTGATATGTTTTTTTAAAGTTATACAGTATCTTCTGTGTGATGGGAGAGGGCACAATGAAAGTAAAACTAGAGTTGGATGGGCCTTTTATTATGTTGAGTGCTTTTCTCAGGCATTAGGAACTGTGTGATGCCCAGAGATGGATTCAAAACTCCCTGCAATTTCTTGTGATCTTGAGCAAGGCGGTCCCCACACCAAGCTGTGATGATTTTGGACAAGATTCTTTGTATGTATCCTTCAAAACAACAACAAGATTTATTAAAATTGTGTGTTTATTAAATTTTTAGTTCTTAGTTCAATAAAAAGTAACAAATATCTGGACTATAAGGTGATAAGTATTTCTTCATTTTTCACTAAAGCTTAATTTCCAACAGAAATGCCTCCTGATAAGAAGGTACCTCTTCACTATTCTTGACTATTTCACTTTCATTTGGCCATAATAGGAATAGAGAGGATGCAAAACAAATGGTTGTGGTCCATAACTCTTTCCAGAATCACTATTTCCTCTGATCACACTTTGAATGTGTTGTTCAAAGATTAGTTTGAGAGAAATGGATATCATGTCATGGAACACTGGCACCAGTACAGGGAAAAAAAGGAGCTGCTTTTCTGGGACAGGCTTCGCATGAATTGGGGCAGGTCCAGGGTTCTAATGAATTGAAATGAATAGAGCAAATGATAAAGATGCGAGCAAAATAACTGGGAGTAGGAGAGTGAGGGAATGGGTTCCGATGAAAGAACATTTTAAAATTCTAAATAAAGAGGACAAAGCAACTGTGTATGGAAGGATGAGCAGAGCAGTTCGAGAAGGGGCCATGTACCTATACCCAAGTCAACTCATCCATGCAGCATGGGAAGCAACAGGCAGTCGATGTTTCGAGTGTTTGCCCAATCTTTGGCATTCCTGAAGGGCTCAGGTTTAAAACATCAACTGCCTATTGCTTCCCATGGATACTACATGACTTGTCGAGTTCCTCCAGCTCATTAATGTACTGCACAGCTCCATTTCCAGTTAGCGGTCAGAAAAGGATTAAAATTTAAAGGCTTTTGTAACAAGATATGTGAATTTCTGATGCAAATAAAAAGAAATGGTTATGATCAAAGGGGTGTGGTTGTAAAGTGTCCAAGGACTGGTGCTGGACGCCAGTTACCCAGGAGCATTGTTCTCCTCTTATCAACGTTTGTGTACAGGTTTGCTCAGAGATCACAAGGCTGGCGGCAGTATGTCTGAGGCAGAGCTGATGGCCATCCATGCAGAGCCAGGTGAGCGATGAGGTTTGCAGAGAAATCGGTGAAGCATCATTTATGGGGAATGCACTGGATTATATACCTCAGGTTTTCCTTTCCTGAAGTCAACAATCAGCTCTTTGGTTTTGGTGACATTGAGTGTGAGGTTGTTGTTGGTGCACCATTTAGTCTAGTTCTGAATCTGCCTCCTGGATGCTGATCCCTTTTTAAACAATCTTGATATTATTAGCAAATTTGTGGATGGTGTTGTTGCCATAAAGAGTCACACAGTCACAGGTGCATAGCAAGAGTGCAGGAGGCTAAGAACACAATCCTGTGGTGCCCTGGTACTGATGGGGATTATTGACGAAATGTTCTTACCAATCATCACTGATCTGGAGGTGAAGAAATCCAGGATCCAATTACACAGTGGGGTGTTGAGTCCCAGGTGCTGGAGTTTGCTGATCAATTTTCAGGTAATGATGATGTTAAATGCCAAACTGTAGTTGACAAAGAGCGTCCTAATGTATGCATCTTTGTTGTCCAGGTACTCAAGGACTTGCTTGAGTAAGATGCGAGCCAGTGTGATGGCATCTGCCGTAGACCTGTTGCTTCAATAGGGAAATTGGAATGGATCAAGGTCACCACTCAGACAGGAGCTGATAAACTTCAACAGCAGTCTTTTAAAACACTACATCACTGTTGATGTGAGTGCCTCTGGTCGATAGTCATTTAGGCAAGTTATCACAATCTTCCATGGCACCAGTAAGATTGACACCTGTTTGAAACAGATGGGTACCACACCCTACTGGAGTGAGATGTGGAAGATATCCATGATTTTTAATACTCAGCGGATACTCCATCGAGACCGGATTCTTTCCTCAGATCACTAGGTGTAACCAGGGATTGTGAGGGTCAAGAGCCTATCAGCTGTTAGAAGAAACTGCTCTTGACCTAGAGGTGCCGCTTTTCAGGCTTCAGTTCTTTCTGTTTGAAGGTAGCAGTGAGAAGAGTTTGTGACTAAGGTGATAGGTCATCACTCTGGTCTTATGCATGTATTCAGTGGATGGGTGGCCTGTGATGGACCTGGCTATGTTTGTTACCTCCTGGAGCCTTCTGTAATCCTGGCTATTTGAATTACCAAACCAGGTTGTGATGCAACCAGTCAATGTACTTCAAATCTCAACCAGGAACACTGTGGAAAGTACACTGACTGGTTGCATCACAACCTGGTATTCAGTATCTCCTCAGACTTCTTAGAAGGTAGAGGTGTCAATGTGTCTTCTTCATGATTAGCTCAATGTGCTGGCATCAGGAGGAGGTTTTCTGAAATATGGACTCCCAGACATTTGAAGGTTCTTACCTACTCCACCTCTGTCCTGTCAATATGGACAGGTGTCTGGTCCCTTGGCTTCTACTTCCTAAGACCAACAATAAGCTCCTTGGTCTTCCTATGGATGCTGTCTGACCTGCCGAGTTCCTCCAGCAATTCCTTGACTGCGCAGGAAATTAAATCATTTACATTTGTCCAGATAAATTAATCAGTTAAAGTATATATACAGGTCCATTGAGCAATTAAGAAGATAAAAAATGTGTATTGGATTTCACTACAAGAGGATTTAAGTACAAGAGTGGAGCTGTCTTATTCCAATTAAGATAGAGCCTTACAGAGCTCAACAGGAATAATGAGTATCAAAGGAAGGACTTGCTTACAAAAGAATGCAGCAAATTTTCACCAGATTTATTCCTGGGATACAGTATGCCTATATGAGCATGTTTTAAGCAGAATGAACCAATGATCACTTATTTTGTGAAGAATGAGAGGTGACATCATTGAAAAATAT
The DNA here is from genome assembly GCF_036971445.1 of Narcine bancroftii. Taxonomy (NCBI): domain Eukaryota; kingdom Metazoa; phylum Chordata; class Chondrichthyes; order Torpediniformes; family Narcinidae; genus Narcine; species Narcine bancroftii. Next base: position 273,147,154 of record NC_091472.1, on the reverse strand, counting down.
AACATTCTTCATGGAAGATATAAAACTGATGTTTCACATGGTTTAAATGTCTACAGCCAGGGATGACAGTCTTAAAATGAGGGTCAACCATTTTGAATTGAGATGAGAAAAATACATCTCAAACTCAGATGGACCACAGTGGGTGACACCATCAGAGTGAGTGACACCAAAATAACTGTCTCTAAAATTTTTGTGGAGTTTTTAAGCAGAAATTTATTATTTTTAATAAATATATCCCTATATAACAACAAAAAACATTTTTTTCCTTCATTTTACATGTATGAATACACCTGCAAGGCTAAAACTCTGCTAATTTACTTTTTGAGCCTTTTAATGTGCTCCAGTCAGAACCTCCCCCCTCCCCTTGCACTCAGCGTATGTCGCCAAATTCCCTCCCCCCCATCAGCGCTGCCAACACTGCTACCCAAGACATACAAAGAACACACATGTTTCTTTTACACTCAGTACACTTGTACACTCATTTCTTGGGGTGAGGGGGTAGTGACACCATGAAATTCTTATCAGTAAGACTTTCAAATTATCACTTATTCCTGTTGTAGATACTTGAACATTTACAAAGGCTATTAATCGAGAACAAAAGGTGGCCAACCCCAAATTTATTATCAATTCTTGTTCAATATTTGTTAGTTTGGTGCAACCAATAATTTAATACCCAAAAGCAATATTTAGAATATTATGCATTGGGAAAGAGTTAATCTCAACAAAAATTATTTCTTAAACACCAGCAAGTCTTGTAAAGTGAGTACAAGCAATAAAATTTAAGATATCTTAAGATATAACTGATTCATAAGAAAGATAGAAATTCTTTATTTACACTATCCTGTATTTAATCAACAAGAGAAACCTGTTCAACATATCCTACACATTCAAATCACTTCAGGAGTGCAGAATGATTACTGAGAGAAACATATTGGATCGAAATGTACAGAAGCATTTTTTTTTGCCTTTACCTCTGTGATAGTACAGATCTATCACCAATGTACATAGTGTATATAGTTACTGTATCTAGACTGTGCTTACAGCGATTGGCTGAGAGCTAAGCCATGCCTATTGTCTGGGTTGTGTCACTAGCCAGGTCGGATCATTCCGGACTTGTTGGCCACCTGTGAAGAGCTCCTGTCTTTTGCTAATAAAAGCCTTGGTTTGGATCAACAAGTCTTTTGATTATTTCGACGAGCTCTACAACCTCAATCAAATGTGGTTCTATTCTCGGTAGAGAGTTGGAATGAAAAGAAGTGCATTTTGAGTAGTTTGTGAAATGTGCCTTTTGGTGATCAATTTAATGAACTAATTGATTATGAATGGTAACCAACGGCACAACATTAGAAACAGAAGTATATATATAAAAAAGTAATCACATTGCATTATCAATAATAGTCTAGAGTTACTGTGAAAAGTCACATCGACAAGATTTTAAATTTTTAATCGGTATCCAAACTCTTAATGACAGAAACATGAAGATGACAAAATAAATTCCAAAGTCAATATAGTAACTAATATTAGGGTAAAACGTGAAATTCCTTAAGCTTTAGAATTTGCTGAAAGTGTCTGCTGCCATAAATGCTAAAGTGCACTAATGCTTTGGGGTTCAAATCTGGTTTCATCAGTTTTATCTGTGGACACTTGTTGCAGAAACCAATTTTTTGAATCCGTCTGTAACAGAGAAGCTATTTAGATTTGTATATCAAAATGCATCCCCTGTATTGAAGGTTTTCTTTGAAATCTTTTTGAGTCTTCAAAGAGAAGCTAATGTTAACCCATTGAACCTGATCAGTGATGTATTGCCTTGTGGGAATGCACTTCATTCACCAACATAAACACTTGTATTCTACACTCTTTTACCATCATTTGGGTATCTTTAAAATGACAATTTAATTATCAATATTTCCTCTTTTCACTATAAATGTCATTCCTCATAAAAAAAAAGTTGATGGTCAATAGTTTTAATGGAGTAAGATAAAGTAAATAATTCAGATGAGAACTTTCATCAACGACTTCCTTTCACATTTCAGATGAAATAAAAGTCAGACCAGCAGCGACTCTGTAACCTCTGTTCTTGAATTCCAAATGTTTCATGAAAGAAAGTCATTGACAATGTTATATATCTTAAATGCAATTGTTTTTAACTGTTAGTTTACTGCAGTGGTCCTCATCCTTTTTCTTTCCACTCACATACTACTTTAAGTAATCCCTATGCCATTGGTGCTCTGTGATTAGTAAGGGATTGCTTAAGGTGGTATGTGGGTGGAAAGTTTGAAAACCACTGTTTTAATCGTACTTAATTGATTCATTATGTGCATGGCTTCATAACTCCAAAGAAAATGGGCCAATGACAATTTTTATCAGGCAAAATATTTCAGTAACAATGGGGTCTAGAGCAGTGATTCTCAACCTTCCCTTCCCACTCATATACCACTTTAAGTGATCCCTTACTAATCGCAGAGCACTGATGGCATAGAGATTACTTAAAGTGGTATGTGAGAGGAAAGAAAAAGATTGAGAACTACTGGTCTACTAGAACTACTGTGTGCAGTACTGGTCAACAGCTATAGGAACATAAGAAATAGGAGAAGAAGTAGGCCATCCAGCTCCTCAACCCAGTTCCGCTGTGGCTGATCTGCGGGTAGGCTTATCTCCACCTGCCTGTCTTTTGCCCATATTATTTATAATAGGAGAAATAAGCTTGTCTTAAATATATTTTACTGAGTTTGACTCCACTCCAATGGGCAGTGAATTCTACAGATTCACCAGTCTCTGGGAAAAGCAGTTCTTCTTCAACTCCTGTCTAAATCTACTGCCCTCAATCTTGAGGCTATCTCAGAGCTTTTGACTCCCCTATCAATGGAAACAACTTACCTAACTCTATCTTATCTACGCCTTTCATTGTTTTATTTGTTTTTATAAGATACCCCCTCATTTCTTCAAAATTCCAATACGACTCAGCCTTTCTTCATAGGCTAACCCCTTCATCCCTGGAACCAACTTGGTGAAACTCCTCTGCACCACCTCCATAGCCAGTACATCCTTCTTCAAGTAAGGAGACCAGCATTACTCAGATGCAGTCTCACCAGTACCTTGTACATTTGCAGCATAACCTCCCTGGTCTTATATTCAATGCCTTTAGCAATGAAGGCCAATATTCCATTTTGCCTTCTTGATAGCCAGCTGCAACTACAAACCAACCTTATGCAATTCATGCACAAGCACTCTCAAGTCATCTGCACAGCAAAATGGCTTCAATCATTTGCCATTGAAATAATATTCTGATTTTGCATTTTACCTTCCAAAGTGGATAACCTCATATTTGCCAACAGTATACTCCATCTGCCAGACCCTTGGCCACTCACAACTTATCTCTATCTCTCTGCAGGCTCTCCATATCTTCTGCTCAATTTATTCTCCATAGGAAGGATATCAATAATTTATAAGGGGCGCTGAGGAGATATACCAGAACGTGTTGGGAGGGGAGGGCTTGTGTTATAGGACTATGAGTCTATGACTCCGGTGATATGGGCAGACAAATGGCAAATGGAGTTCAATCGAAGAAAATGTAAAGTGTTGCTCTTTCAGAGGTCAAGTGTAAGGGGCAAGTATAGAGATAATGGCAGGTCCTCTTCAAAGCATTGATTTACAGAGGGATTGGAAGGGTGGTCCTAATTCACAGCTCTATAAAAGTAGTCATGCAAGTAGATTAGGTGAAGAAAAAAGCATGCTTGCATTCACTAAACAAGAATGGAGTATACGAGTAAGGAAATCATGCTAAAATTACATAAAATTTTGGTGAGAGTCCACTTGTTTGGTCTTTTTATAAAATGAAGGATGTGGAGACTTGGAAAGGGTACATAAGAGATTTACTGGATGCAACCAAGATTAGAAGGTATGAGTTATAAGAAGAAGTTGGACAAACTTTAGTTGTTTTCTCTGATGCATCAGAGGTGGGAGAAGAGAATTAATATAAGTTTATAAAATTATGAGAGACATAGATAAGTAAACAGTCAGAATCTTTCACCTAGTGAAATTAGGTCAAATACTAGAGGATGTGCATTTAAGGTCTGGGGGTTGGTGGTGGAGCAAGAGTTAAGTTTAAAGGAGAGATGCAGAGCTTGATGCCTGGAATGGGCTGTTAAGAGTAGTGGTAGAAGCAAGCACAATCATATAATTTAAGAGGCTGTTACACATGTGAATATGCAGGGAACAGTAATATGTATCACGTCCAGCAAGAGATATTTAGATTAGTTTTGGCATCATATTTGGTACAGATATCATGGGCTAAAGGCCACATACTGTTCTATATTCAAAATACATTTCTCTGTGTGTGTGTGTGTGTGTGTGTGTGTGTGTGTGTGTGTGTGTGTGTGTGTGTGTGTGTGTGTGTGGTGTGTGTGTATGTACGCGCACACTTGTGTGTTTGGTACTTTCAAGTGGTCCTGTAACAAGTCTGTGTCTTACAATCCCTGACATTTCAGTATTGGTTAGATTGATCCTCTCTCATCGAGTTACTCTGGTTGGTTAACTCAATTACAATAATGGAGGATGACCACTAGGGAATATTATCTGGTATTGGATGGATCTTCAGTGGTACTCCCTGGTATCACTGGGTGTTTCGGCCTTTTAAACACAAGACACCTTCACCACAGGCTAATCAGACCTGGGTGTGTGTCCCATATCTATTTTTCCTCGTGGCCATTTGGAGCTAAGATAAAATCTTCCCTTTTCAGCCAGAGCCAGTGGCTGCTCATTTCAGTTGAGTCAGAGAGGGATTTAATTGCCCTTCTGAGGGTCTGGCCTGTGTACCTACTTCCTTCATAAGCTTGAAAAGGATTTGGCAACAATCCTCTACAACCAACTTCAACCAAGTATAACCTCACTTTCTAGCTTTGCTTTTCTGCCTGTGTGGTAAGATTAGTATAACATAAGGAGATCTTGTGCCTCATCCATGGTGTGGTGTAACACAATTGGTGGGACATCAAGCAGGCCGATGATGTCACGGGGCGGGCCTTCTGCATCTTGGAGCGAGAGGCTCAGGATCAGCAGGGAAAAGCCTGCGCATGTCGATATTCACCAGGTGAATGGTAAAATAAAACAAGCTAAGAATGTGACTCCAGGCTCAAGGCCATTTTTATAATGACCATGTCTGAATCCAACATGACATGGTGTCAGGTGGAGCTTTGAGCCACAGAGAGAAGGACAGACGGTTAAAGGATAAAAGTGAAAGAAGTGAGCTAAGATGGAGGACGAGCTTGAACGTGTAGAGGCACCGCGAATGGCAGTGGTGGTTCCTCCAATGGCGACTTTCACAATAAAAGCTCCAGCACCCTTCGACATCTCAAAGCCACAGGAGTGGCAGAAGTGGATAAGAAGATTTGAGCACTTCAGACTGGCAAGTAATTTAAATAATTTCTCTGAAGCTAGGCAGGTGAATATGCTACTATACTGCATGGGGGATGAGGCTGATGACGTGATACAAGGCCTGGACTTAACAGGCGTGCAGCGGCAGCAGTACGATGAGTGTGGAGAGGGTTGGGTCATTATTTATGAATAGGCGAAATTTAACAAGATCAAGCAACAGGCTGCAGAAACAGTAGCCGCGTTCATTCCAGCCTCGTACTCACTGGCAGAGAACTGCGTATGGGGATCTGCACGACAAACTTTCACGCGACAGACTAGTAGTGGGTCTAAGAGATTCGTCACTGTCAGAGAGGATGCAACTCGACAAAGACCTCCTCCTCATCCAACGACCTCCCCCTCATGAAAGCAGTCATAATGGCTAGACAGTCAGAGGTGACAAAGCAGCAGCAAACCAACTTGCAAGAAATGTGTGCAAGCAAACTAATAACAGTAGGTGCAGTGCAGCTTAAGAGAGAAAGGCAGCAGAGGATTAAAGGAAAAGGGCAGACACCAGGACAGCAAAAAGTTAAAACAATTACGTAAAGTAGAACGCAAGACATGCCCCAAGTACGGAAAACTACCATTCCACTCAACATTTCAGTGCCCAGCTCAGAGGGCAAAATGCCACAACTGTGGTAAACAAGGACACTATGGAAAAGTCTGTAGGTCGACCCGTATGGTAAATGAGGTAGCGGAGGACGTGGACAGATAGTTCCTCAGGGAAATAACATCAGGTGAGGAGCCCTGAATGGCTGACTTTAACGTAGGAGGGAGCAAAGTGATCTTCAAAACCGACAAAGGGGCCAATGTTACAGCCATTCCCAAATTATACCTAGAGACGGCAAGCAAGGAAAAACACAGAAGCTACTCTACAGTCTAGGAGGAGTGAAATTGATGCTCCTGGGATCGGCAAAAGAAACACTCTCATGCAGAGAGAGGAGCACCACAGAAGAAGTGTACGTGGTAGGAGACTTAGAAGCGGTGTTGTTGAGCAGACCAGCTTCAGTGAGACTTCAGCTAGTGGCCAGATTGGACGCCGTAGACCAGGCGATGGTCTGGAAAGCATACCCCAAACTCTACGATGGACTCAGGCTAATACAGAAGCCATATTTCATTAAACTCAAGCCTGATGTGAAACCATTTTCATTGAAAGTACCTTGAAGGGTTCCATTGCCACTCATGGGCAAAATGAAAAGAGAGCCTGAAAGAATGGAGAAGCTTGGAGTTATCAACCGCATAGAAAAGCCTACAGAATGGTGTTGCGGGATGATTGTAACAGTGAAAAAGAATAAAAAAGATGTTTGCATTTGTGTGGTCTTGACCCCCTTGAATGGATCAGTGTGCAGAGAAAAGTTTACACTTCCTTTGGTGGATCAAACCCTAGGCATGTCCACTGGTGCACAATATTTTACCAAGTTAGATGCAAACATGGGATTTTGGCAAATTTCTTTGTGCAAAGAATCAGCTCTCTACATGGCATTTATCATGCTATTTGGGTGTTACTATTTCAATCGCCTACCCATTGGTATCTTCTCTGTCCCTGAACACTTCCAGAACAGAATGGTGACTGAGGTTACTGCAGGCCTGGAAGGAGTTGTCTGCCACATGGACGATATCGTCACTTGGGGGACTACAAACTAGACCAACATGATGCGAGAGTCCATGCAGTCCTAGAATGAGCAGAAAAGGCAGGGGTCACTCTCAACATGACAAAGTGTGAGTTTGGAAGGAGGCAGGTGAAATTTCTGGGGTGTATCATCTCAGCAGACGGCCTGAGACCAGACCCAGACAAGACAAGTACTCTGCAGGACATAAAGGAGCAACAAACATTAGTGAACTCAGAAGTTTCCTCGGTATAGTGAACCAACTAGGGAAGTTCATATCAAACCTGGCTGAAAAGGACAAACCTCTGAGAGACCTGTTGTCCAAGAAAAACCAATGGAGCTGTGGACATGAGCAACAGAGGACACTTAGTAACCTCAAGCAAGAGCTGTCATCCACACCAGTATTTCAGTTGTATGATCCAAATAGGCAACTGAGAATAACTGTTGACGCTTCACCATATGGACTGGGAGCAGTATTATTACAGAAGGATGGAGACAATTGGTCACCAGTCACTTATGCTTCCAGATCGCTAACAGTAACAGAGCAACAGTACACGCAGCTGGATAAAGGGGCATTGGCACCGACTTGGGCTTGCAAGAGATTCAATAATTTTATTTTGGGACTACAGTTCCAGTTGGAGATGGACCACAAACCACTTGCGAGTCTGCTAGGTGGGCAAGCGCTGGATTCACTGCCGCCACGGATACAGTGGTTCAGGATAAGGCTGATGACATAGTCATACACATAACTGGGAAGAACATCACAACTGTGGATGCACTCTCTCATTTCCCACTACAAGGCGGAACCATAAGTGTTGACAAAGACCTCATGGAGGACACTGATATTTACATTGAGACAGTGATGGAAAATTTCCCAACAAGTGACAGATATCTGACAAAGCTCCGAGAGCAACTATGCGCTGACAGTGTGTGGGCACAGGTCATGAAATATTGCACTGGAGGCTAACCAGTCAGAAACCAGTTACAAGCACAAATCAAACATTACTGGCAAGAGAGGGCTGTTCTGAGTCGGCACAATGGACAACTCCTGCATGGTATGAGATTAGTTATTCCGGCTAACATGCGGAACAAGGTACTTGAGAAAATACACGAGGGCCACTAAGGGGTTGTAAAGTGCCGGGAAAGTGACAATCAAACAGTGTGGAGGCCAGGTCTGAGTAATCAAATAAGCGAGATTGTCTTGAGGTGCAGAGAGTGCATCCAGGAATGGACAAATGTAAGAGAACCACTGATGCTGAGTAAATTCCCTGATAGGCCATGGCAAAAACTTGGCGCAGACTTATTCGCTCTTGCAGAGTTATTCACTCTTGGGGAAAGCACATTCTTATTAGTAGTGGACTATTTCTTGAGATTCGTAGAAATAGCACAACTCAGACCGACATGAACTACCAATGTAATTGTTCATTTAAAACTGATGTTTGCACAGCATGGCATTCTAGAGATGTTAGTAAGCGACAATGGTCCACAATTCTCTGGACAAAACATGAAAGCCTTCGCAGCAGATTACAGGTTCAAGCATGTACCCAGTAGCCCTAAATATCCACAAAGCAATGGTAAGGCAGAGTGAGCAGTACAAACAGCGAAGAACCTGCTCAAGAAAGCAAAAGCCCCTTACCAGGCCCTATTGGTGTACAGAGCCACACCACTGAGCAATGGCTACTATCCAGCCCAATTACTAATAAGATGTCACCCTCGCACAAGTCACTAACCCTTCCAGAGTAGTTGCAGCCTGAACTCCCAGACCTGATACAAATCTGGAATGAGGAGAGGGAGAAGAGGTATATGAATGCGAAGCGGTATAACACATGACACAGAACGAGCGACCTGGAAAAGCTGGCACCAGGAGATGACGTGTCGATCTCTGATGCAAGACAGCAAGGTACAGTAACTTCCATGCATCACAGCTTACATTTGTACACGGTTAGTGGACCACAAAGGACACAGAGACAGAATTGCCAACATCTCGTTCCCATACCTGAGTCTCCAGATGAAAAGCAACAAGAGCATGGGCCAGAAATGGACACTCCTGGAAAGGCAGGTCCAGAGACTCTGCCAACTGAAACACAGAGTTTGCCTGGCATAATAAGAATGAGGTCAGGATGAGAAGTAAAGAGATCACAGGGATTGAATCTGCAGAGACTGTAAAACATCCAGAGTCAAGAAAGACTTGTGTATTGTAAATGTTGTATCGGAATGTGTAAAGGTAACTATAGTGGGCAAAGCCACAGAAAAAGGGGCTTCAAATGCAAAGTAAGGGAAACATCAAGCAGGCTGATGATGTCACGGGGCGGGACTTCTGCACCTTGGAGAGAGAGGCTCAGAACTAGCAGGGAAAAGCCTATGCATGTATTCACTAAGTGCATGGTAAAATAAAACAAGCTACGAATGCGACTATATGTGGTGTAAGAATGAAATTTGGTAATTTCAGGTGAACCTATATGAGACTGTTCAATTGAATGGTACACAATGATCCCTGTCGAACTCCCCATCCATGGGCATCTCATACATAAGCATGCAGAAAGGAAGTCAGGTGCTACCTTCACATTTGTGCGACTCAAAATATTCATCCAGGAAATATCAGGAAATCTACTTTGTTCATTTGTTCATAAATAATAAATGATATGATGGACACTGTGGTGGTACACCACTGGCCTACTGCAGGGGGCAACCTCTGTACCTGCAGGAGTGTAAGGGGACAGGACAACACCTGGCCGGCTGTCTATCAGTCGGCCTGAATGGATCAAGCCCCACCCGCTCAGGTGTCAATCACCCTCCAGGCTATAAGCCTGCGCCGGCCTCCCAAAGTCTCACTCAGAGTTACTGCAGCTACAGCCAGCTTGGCTCTGTGGAAGTCTTTGTGGATTAAAGCCTGTTGTACAGTCTTTACTTTGTGTGTGTCTGATTCTGGCTAACAGTGCACCACAGACACCTTTTAAAGATAAGGTGAAAAAATCATATATTCTGCTCTGATCTATAATATTAATTTACCTAGCTTTCACAAAGGCTGAATCTATGTTAGTCATGGTGGGGAGCTGGCTGATGGAGGACCTCAGTTTTCTTCAGGCTGACTTCCAGGCCAAACATTTTGGCAGTTTCCGCAAAGCAGGACGTCAAGCGCTGAAGAGCTGGCTCTGAATGGGCAACTAAAGCGGCATCATCTGCAAAGAGTAGTTCACGGACAAGTTTCTCTTGTGTCTTGGTGTGAGCTTGCAGGCGCCTCAGATTGAAGAGACTGCCATCCGTGCGGTACCGGATGTAAACAGCGTCTTCATTGTTGGGGTCTTTCATGGCTTGGTTCAGCATCATGCTGAAGAAGATTGAAAAGAGGGTTGGTGCGAGAACACAGCCTTGCTTCACGCCATTGTTAATGGAGAAGGGTTCAGAGAGCTCATTGCTGTATCTGACCCGACCTTGTTGGTTTTCGTGCAGTTGGATAATCATGTTGAGGAACTTTGGGGGACATCCGATGCGCTCTAGTATTTGCCAAAGCCCTTTCCTGCTCACGGTGTCGAAGGCTTTGGTGAGGTCAACAAAGGTGATGTAGAGTCCTTTGTTTTGTTCTCTGCACTTTTCTTGGAGCTGTCTGAGGGCAAAGACCATGTCAGTGGTTCCTCTGTTTGCGCGAAAGCCGCACTGTGATTCTGGGAGAATATTCTCGGCGACACTAGGTATTATTCTATTTAGTAGAATCCTAGCGAAGATTTTGCCTGCAATGGAGAGCAACGTGATTCCCCTGTAGTTTGAGCAGTCTGATTTCTCGCCTTTGTTTTTGTACAGGGTGATGACTACCAGCCCCCCCCACATCTCCATCGGGCACACAAAACTCAAAACGGTCAACCAGTTTACCTATCTCGGCTGCACCATTTCATCAGATGCAAGGATCGACAATGAGATAGACAACAGACTCGCCAAGGCAAATAGCGCCTTTGGAAGACTACACAAAAGAGTCTGGAAAAACAACCAACTGAAAAACCTCACAAAGATAAGCGTATACAGAGCCGTTGTCATACCCACACTCCTGTTCGGCTCCGAATCATGGGTCCTCTACCGGCACCACCTACGGCTCCTAGAACGCTTCCACCAGCGTTGTCTCCGCTCCATCCTCAACATCCATTGGAGCGCTCACACCCCTAACGTCGAGGTACTCGAGATGGCAGAGGTCGACAGCATCGAGTCCACGCTGCTGAAGATCCAGCTGCGCTGGATGGGTCACGTCTCCAGAATGGAGGACCATCGCCTTCCCAAGATCGTATTATATGGCGAGCTCTCCACTGGCCACCGTGACAGAGGTGCACCAAAGAAAAGGTACAAGGACTGCCTAAAGAAATCTCTTGGTGCCTGCCACATTGACCACCGCCAGTGGGCTGATAACGCCTCAAACCGTGCATCTTGGCGCCTCACAGTTTGGCGGGCAGCAGCCTCCTTTGAAGAAGACAGCAGAGCCCACCTCACTGACAAAAGGCAAAGGAGGAAAAACCCAACACCCAACCCCAACCAACCAATTTTCCCTTGCAACCGCTGCAATCGTGTCTGCCTGTCCCGCATCGGACTGGTCAGCCACAAACGAGCCTGCAGCTGACGTGGACTTTTTACCCCCTCCATAAATCTTCGTCCGCGAAGCCAAGCCAAAGAAGATCTATGTTAAAAAAAAATCAGGATTAAAATGTTTTAATTAATACTATTCTGGCTTCACATCACTTCAAAGAATCATTATTAAACCACTGAAAAAGTGTGAATGGAAATGAAACATGCAATATTTCCTGGGTTTTCTTATGAAGAGGTCAGGTCTTAATGAGGAGAGATAAATATTACATATTAATTTTTTTTACCCAGGTTGTCAATTGCCAAACAACTAAGTTGCATTATTTATGATACAACCTTAAACAAACTGAACATGCCCATTCTGACTGAAATCATTATCAATTTCATCTGGTCCTGACGTAAGTTGACTTTGACTGAGTGGAAATGTATATCTCCCTGTTTATTATTATGCAATTCATTGTGATTCATTGTTCCTGCATAGCTTGGTTCCTGGTTATGGTTTACTGTATTTCCATTATAGTCAGAATATCAGCAGTCTGGATTGTCCAAGTGAAAGATCATGGATAGAATAAGTTCAGAGGTATATGGCCAAGCACAGGCAGATAAGAAATATATGGATAGGATATTTTCGTTGGCGCAAGCAAGTTGGCCCGTAGGGCCTTTCTTCATGCTGGATGGCTCTGTGACTAATAGGCTAATAGATTTCCAGGTGTCAGTGGGGATGTTGCACTTTTCAAATCTTTTTCTCTCTTCGTGACAGAGATTGTAAGAGTGTCTGTTTTGGGAGTCTGAGACCAAGCATGGACACAATGTGATCTCACTTTTAACATGTTGAAATTCATTAACTGCAGCATTGCACAATTATTAGTATCCCATTTTACTTGCATGTTCCATCCTTCACCATTAATCATTGAGTCAAACTTGAATACATTGTAATTTTTTTTTCTTTGGCTTGGCTTGACGGACGAAGATTTATGGAGGGGTATGTCCACGTCAGCTGCAGGCTCGTTGGTGACTGACAAGTCCGATGCGGGACAGGCAGGCACGGTTACAGCGGTTGCAAGGGAAAATTGGTTGGTTGGGGTTGGGTGTTGGGTTTTTCCTCATTTGTCTTTTGTCAGTGAGGTGGGCTCTGCGGTCTTCTTCAAAGGAGGTTGCTGCCCGCCGAATTGTGAGGCGCCAAGATGCACGGTTGGAGGCGATATCAGCTCACTGGCGGTGGTCAATGTGGCAGGCACCAAGAGATTTCTTTAAGCAGTCCTTGTACCTCTTCTTTGGTGCACCTCTGTCTCGGTGGCCAGTGGAGAGCTCGCCATAAAACATGATCTTGGGAAGGCGATGGTCCTCCATTCTGGAGACGTGACCCACCCAGCGCAGTTGGGTCTTCAGCAGCATGGATTTGATGCTTCTGGACTCTGCCAGCTTAAGTACTTCGATGTTGGTGATGAAGTCATTCCAATGAATGTTGAGGATGGAACAAAGACAGCGCTGATGGAAGCGTTCTAGGAGCGGTAGGTGATGACGGTAGAGGACCCATGATTTGGAGCCGAACAGGAGCGTGGGTATGACAATGGCTCTGTACACTCTGATCTTTGTGTGTTTCTTCAGATGGTAGTTTTTCCAAACTCTTTTGTGTAGTCTTCCAAAGGTGCTATTTGCCTTGGCGAGTCTGTTGTCTATCTCTTTGTCGATCCTTGCATCAGATGAAATGGTGCAGCTGAGGTAGGTAAACTGGTTGACCGTTTTGAGTTCTGTGTGCCCGATGGAGATGTGGTGGGGGCTGGTAGTCATGGTGGGGAGCTGGCTGATGGAGGACCTCAGTTTTCTTCAGGCTGACTTCCAGGCCAAACATTTTGGCAGTTTTTGCAAAACAGGATGTCATGCGCTGGAGAGGTGGCTCTGAATGGGCAATTGTAAATAATCACAAATAAATAACCTCTGTTGAATTGAATCCTTTATCATTACATGTTCTGAGAACCAGTGAGATGCATTGTTCTGTGCACTATCCAGAATTTGTTTTTTTTTGTTTTCTCCAATTATCAGAGCAGAATGGTCCTTCCTCTTTTTTTTGCTTCCCATAAAGTTATGCCAGACGGTGCTTACAGAGACAACCACCATGGATCACTAGATTTTGATGCCAATGCACACTGGTTGATTAAAAAAATCTGCAACTAGTTTTATTTTGCCATTCCAGGTTGGTCTTCTGTGAAAAGGCCCAATACCTACTCGAATTGAGACAAGACCGTAAAATTCAAAAAGGATTGGATACCAATCAGCAATTTTCAGTTCCAAGAGCCAAAGCTGTGAATACATGATGCCACAGGAATATTTGGATAGTGCTGTGCAAAGTTGAATTGTGTAATGATGTTCAAATCTAAGTGACAAAATGGGAACTAATACTTTTAAAGTGGGAATCTCAATAGTGAATATTGCATTTAAAGATATACTACTATCAGTCAAAGTTAACAAAACCTCTGAGCAATGAATATGAATGTCTTATGTTCATCCAACACCACAGTACAAATCCCTTGTTAATTTATAGTTGAGGGCTGTGCAACTTCAATCTAAATGCCACTGACTGATCTCCTTCCATCAAATGCTGGGATTACAAAATTCCAAGCCCGGTGCCAGTCTAAAGCCATCTGTGCATCAAACTGACTCAGATCAGATTAGACAGGTGTAAACACTGACTAAAATAAATCCCCTCATTCAGTGTTATCCTCAGAAAATACATACAGTAATACTTTTCTTATTCTGGGACTTTAATGGGTTTTGTTCAGAAGATGATGGGTAAAAAGGTGAAGCATTTCCTTGTTCTGATGACACACTGTGAACCTGTTCATAAAGTACATTGATGTCTATCAACTAATTTGTATATTGCCTAAACATTGAAAAAACTGGTAAACAATGGCATGTGCTTTTGAAGAGGCAACTTGTCAAAGGTATCAAATCACAACTTGTGGATTCCCTTCAAAACTCTGCAATTCAATTTTTTTTATCTAGGTTGATAATTAACTATAGGAGATGAAGCTTCGAATTATCCCCACACTCAATAATAGTGAAGTACAGCTTTTGATTGCCATGTATACAAGTAGAGGGATCTTCATTCACGTTCACCAGAATTTCCAAGTGGGTGATCGTACACAGTTTCCTCCAGAGTTTCTTGCAGGTTCTCAGCTATTTTGATTGACCCCATGTCAAATTAAGAAGCAACTGAGGGCAAAGTACATGGGACAAGACCACATCCTGGGTTTAATGCTGAACTGCAATCCAGAGCCACCCATCATTTAAATTCATTGAATTCTACTGGACAATGAGGAAGTGTTCATGCAGGTCCTCTCCACTGAATGCAGGATAAATTCAGTTTGATGAATGCTATATCTGCCTGCTTTCCCTCATCAGCAAAATGATTTGAGAAGCACCAATCCAAATAATCAGTGTGCTGATGTCCAGTTTGATTTCACCAAGACCCCATGGCTCTGTCCCTTACTAAAGCCTTCACAGACAAAACAGCCTTGATGTGCATTAAAGAGATGGGTCTGATTGTCAAGATGGCAAATGGCAGACAAGGACATTAATGATCCTTGTAATTCTAAAGTCAACAGGAATGAAGAAGAGAAAAATTGCACTGACTGGAATCCCAACTGGCAGAAAAGGTAATTGAGGATATTGAAGGTCAACTAATACAACATGGCTGCAGCAGTATTTCAAGCCAAGGTCCAAGGGTCAGCCACCTCCACCTGTATCATGAATGATTTTTCCTTCTCTCATAAGGTTAAAAGTTGAAAGACTCCTGATGATTGCACAAAGTTGAATTTCATTTGCAATTCCTAAGTCACTGAAGCTGCCGTGTATCCATCCAGTGAGACCTAAATTATTTTCTGTTACTGATGATGAACGCCATTAACAAGTACCACACATTGGCCATTTCCAATACGAAAGAGCCTACACACTTGTGTCATTCAAATACATCATTCTCCCCAAGTTCCTTACTATCAACATCCTGGGAGTTAGCATGAAGCAAAATCTAAGCAGAACAATTGAGACAATGAAACTAGACTGGAGGGTGGTTACCCTGAGAAGAATAACTCACTTCCTAACTTCTCAAATCTACCCACGGATCACTAGCTAGAAGTAAGAAATATGATAGAATACTCTCCCATTGTTTGGATGAATGCAATTCTATCAACAAATAAGAAGTTTAACACAATTGAGAACAAAGTAACTTCATTGACCGACAAAAAAATTGGAGCAGTAGATCATTCAGCCCTTCAAATTAATTCACTAATTGACATGATTATAATTGATATTCTATCTCACTAGGGAATTGCATGTTTTCATTCAAGCCATCCACCATCTTAACCTACCAATATAATGCCATCTCATGATTTGGGATGGCAGTTAGTATCGTGAATTCAGTTTTGCATCCGGCACATTCTGTAAGGTTACCTAACAAGTTACCCACTGTATAATAGGAAACATACTAGAGTGGGTAAAGACTTGGCTGATCGGCAGGAAGTAGAGAGTTGGAATACAGGGATCCTATTCTGGTTGGCTGCCAGTTGTTGGTTGTGTTCAACATGGATTGGCCACTTCTTTTTATCTTGTATATTAATGATTTAGGATATGGAAGGAATGGCTTTGTGGCCAAGTTTGCAGATGATACAAATGTAAGTGGACGAGCAGATTGTGTTGAGAAAACAGGAAGTCAGCAAAAGGATTTAGATTAGGAGAATGGGCAGGGAAGTTGCAAATGAAATACAATGACCAGAATTTTACAGTTGTGCACTTTGGTAGAAAAAATAAATAAATGGGTAGATTAATTTCTGTATGAGGAGAAAATTGAAAATACCCAGATGCAAAGGGACCTGGGTCTGTCATGATAGCTAAACTGGCACAATAAATCAGTGGCAACGAAGGCAAATGCAATAGTCACATTCGTTTCAAGTGGAATAGAAGAGCAGGGATATGATGTTGAGGCTTTTTAAGACACTGGCGAGAGCCCATTTGGAGTATTATTCGCAGTTTTGGCTCCTCATTTAAGAAAAGATGTGCTGATCTTGGAGAGGGTTCAGAGGAGGTTCACAAGAATGTTACTGGAATGAAATGGTTATCATATGAGGAGTATTTGATGACTCATATGTACTTGTTTGAATTTAGGATTAGGAGAATGAGGGCGGAATCACATTGAAACATTACATATATTGAAAGGCATGGATAGAATAGATGTAGAAAATTTGTTTCTCATGGTGACAGAGTCTAGGACAAAAGGGCACAACTTCAGGATTGTAGGGTGTCTGCTTAGAACAGAGATGAGGAGGAATTTCTTAAGACAAAGGGTGGTAATCTGTGGAATTTGTTGCCATAGGCAAATATGGAGGCCATATCATTGGTTGTATTTAAGGGAGAGATTGATAGGTCTTGATTAGCCAGGGCATCAAAGGCCTGGCAGTTGGGCTGAGTGGGAAAATGAATCTGCTTCTGATTAAATGGTGGGGCACACTTGATGGGCCCATGAGCCTATTTCTGCTCCTATGTTTTATGGTTATGTTTCCCCCATATCCACTGGGTTTCTTCCCATGTTTCAAAGATGTATAGGTTTAGTAGGTTAATTGTTCACACAGGTGTATTTGGGTGGAGCAGACCTGTATCTATAAAACTTGAGAAAAAAAAATTAAATCTGGAACTCCATACCCAGCAGCACAGGGTGAAATGCTTCAGGACTGCAGCAGTTCAAATGGTGGCTTACCAAAATTTTTACAAGGAATCTGGGACTATCAGCTGCCATTACTAGTCAGTAAAAACTGCATCAAATCTATTTTTTCCAGGTTCACCAAATAAATACAAGCTGGCAAACATTGCTACCAAATACTGCTCAAGCATACCCCATTTGAACTGGATGAATAAGTGACAAGTGTGTTCACTGAAAAAAAAAATCCTTTGAATCTTCTTACAGCTCACATTGTGAACTCACACAATTGGAAATATTTTTCTTTTGTTTTGATAAAATCTAATTTTATGACAAGAAGTATACAAGTGATATAAAATTCACAAATAATTTCATTTTCAAGGATTTTTACAATTTTCAAACTGCAACTTCAAGGCTTGGACAATGACTCTAGACCCACTAGTGTAGAATGAGGACAGGATACAGTACTTCCATTTATCAATGACTTTGTGAAATGAATGAAGGTTCCTTGGGGATCAGATTCAAGCACCCTAATCTCATGCAATTTATTAGCTCTATGTGGTGAAGTATAAGTACACATGGAGAGTAACAAAGAACAGCTAAAACAGGAAGGCAAGTGTTGCAAGTGATAAAGTTTAACAAATTAAGTCAATTACTTTGTTTTAGATTAATACCTAGCAAGATGTTCCTGTTTCGCAAGTAATGAATATTTTATGAACAGCAAGGGAATGCTGTCTGCTGTTTGATGTCACTGACATTGAATTTAGAACAGAAATTTCATCATTTTTCATTTGTATGCAAATTTGCCTGTTACACAAATTAACCCTTGAACCCCATGTCACTTTTCATCTGGAGGAATTTACTTGCAAGCATCACACAGTGAAGTCTTGTTATGATCGCAGGGTCATCAGGGCTTCCCTGTGCAAAGGAGGGCAAAGTCACAAAGCCAGGCTTTGTTTACCCTCATTATTTGTGGATAAAAGAGTAATTGCAACAGAGGCATGTTGTAAAATGCACATCTGCAATGCTGACTCCTGTGTACCACCATAATTGGAATGCAAAATGCAACTGTACCTCTTTCAATGGTGTGTTTTGTGCTAATCATTTCCACTGGCTTTAAGGTGAAACATCAGGACAATATACAAATCCTATTACTCTTCCTTTCAACTATGAAGTCTTCAACTTTGAAAGTCTTTGTTATTTATCACCTTAGACAAATGCCACTATCTGCATGAGAAGGCCGGAATAGGCTGATCGAGCTTTTCTAATTGATGTGGATTTAATTATGCTAATTTAGCCAGCTGTAAAGCGTTTTCAGTTTGTGCATAATGTGACCAGCAAATACAGGTGTCCTTTCACTCGAGGCGCTTCATATTTAACCTCATCATTTTTTCTGGGGATAGAGATTCAATACAAGGGTTAAGAAGCACAATGTTTGGTGCGTGTGTGTGTCTTTATGGTGTGTGTGACCAATGGCAATGAAATTACAGTCAGCCACTTTGTAAATCAACACAATGCCTTTCTAAAACATTCTGAATCTCTTTTCCTTTTCATTTTTTTTCAGTGATTTACTCAGAGTGGAAAACACAACAGTAACCTGAAAGCCTAGAGCAAGTCAATTCATACATGAAGAGTAAATAGGACAAGATTAACTCCATCAATATATGTTTGGTTGACAGTAGAGGGCATTGTGTTGGTTCCATTGAACCCAGTTTGGAACTTAAAAACATACATTGAAAGTGTAAACCTAATCAGAAAAAAAAACTTTAAAACTTTAATAAATCAAGCAGGTTCCAGACTTCTTAAAACAAATCACATCAAAAGATATCAATCTCTTGAAATTATAGAGAAAAAGAAAATTGTAGGGTTAGCATGACATTTTTAACATTCACTCTAAAGATGTAATGGTGAGTTTCAGAAGCATAGATTTAAAAGTTCATTTCAATATGTTTGTTGAGGAAGTTTAGAGACAATGAAATGCAGGTTTCATCTGTGCTTCATTTACAGAATGTGACACAAGTGCCAAATTTTATTGTTTACACATTAGAGTACAGAAAGTAATATCTTGCATACAGCAGAGCCCTGAGATGCCTTTCCATCTTTATTTTCATGTGTTCTTATACATACAAATGACAAAGAAGAGTTGACTGCTTAGCTCCTTGAGTCTGTTTAACTATTCAATAAAGTCAAAACTAATCTGACTGTTGCCTGCACTCTACATTCCTGCCTACTCCTGATAATGTTCCATCTCCTTGCTTATCAGAAAGCTACTTACTGCTGGTCTAAACACCATTCTTTGAAGAAGGTTCACAAGATTCATGACCTATTGGTTGGTGGGGGGGGGGGGGGGGGGGAAGAGGGAAGGGAAATAAAACATCCCCTCTCTATTTTAAATGTATGACTCATAATTTTGAATTAGTGACCCCAAATTTGAGATTGACCCAACAGAGAAAACATCTTTCATATCTATCCTGTCATCTGTCAGAACACATTTCATAATGGTTTTAGATTCAACAAAATGAAAGGAAATTTTCAGCCCATGATGTTGTGCTGACCTCCACAAGAATCTATTTTTCCTCACCTCACCCCATATTTTGTCTTCCATCCATGTGCTAAAAGTCTTTTGAATATTCCTATTGTACCAGCTCCCATCACCACCCTGGCAATGAATTCCAGGCACCCACTATGCACTGTGTAAAAAAAAAACTTACCTCTGACATGATAAAAATGCACAATAATTTTATATTCCTCTGTGTGTTCTAAGCAATGCACTGACATACAAGTCGTGAATATCTTTATTAGCTCAATCAATAGAAAATATGTGTTTCACATGGATGAGAGAAAGAGGTTCTTAAGGAGATTGTAAATGAACAGTGCTGTCCTAATTGGCTTTTAATATTTTTTTACATTGAAGGAAGAGAATAAAATGTTACATAAAAGCAGAAACAAAATTCTAGATTACAATCCCAATTCATTAAATTTTCCCCAAAAGTTTCAAAATGACTTTATGAAGCAATTTTGCATCAAGAAAGATTTTGCTATAATTTGATCTTACTTTGTAATTATATTCATATTGATAACTTTTTTTAGAGAAAAATTCTGGAAGGATTCATCTGCAGATGATCATGCAATGTTTTTTTTCCTGAGTTCTTGCCTTTAATGTTAAATTTCCATAGGGACAACTCTGTCTGTTTGCTCATCCTTCCCTGGCACTTTCCCCTACAACTCTAGGAGGTGCAATACTTGTCCCTATAACCCCTCTCCCAGCACTATCCAGGGACTCCAATGACCCTTCCAGGTCACAAAAAAGATTCACATGCACTTCCTCTAACCACGGCAACTGCATTTTCTGCTCTTAATGTGGCCTCCTCTACATCAGTGAGACCAAGTGTAGTCTTGCCAACACTCTATCCAGAAAGACCACCCTGACCTCCCATTTGAAGGCTACTTCATTTTCATTTGCCATATTCACCTGTTAGTCTTTGGATTTCTCCATTGCCAGGGTGAGCCCAAAACCAAACTAGAACATATTCTGCCTCAGTGGTCTACAACCCAATGATAAGACCACTTTCAAGTAACTCACACTCCCTGTAGTCCTTTCCCTCTCCTCTGGTTCCCACAAAAATAAACTTCCAGTTTCATTTTCCTCCCCCACCTGGTTCCATTTACTCACCATCTCTCCCTTACCTGGTTCTACTTATCATCTTCATTACATCAGATTCCACAATTGCATCTTTTGCTTCTACATCACCTTCCAGCCTCTGTCTCTATCTCCTCTCCCCCAGCCCCAAATGACTCCATCTGCCAGTAACTTGCTGCTCACCAGCTTCCACTTATTACTCACTTGCCAGCCCCTGCCTCACACTTTTTATTCTGTCCATCTCACCTCTACATTCTCAGCCCTGATGCAGTTTTGACCTAAAATATTAACACCATTTTTGCCTCCACAGAGTGCTGTACAGTCTGATGCACTAAGTACCTCCAGCATTTTTTTTTGGCAACCAACATCGGTGGTTGGTGTGTTTCTTCACTCATACCTTGAGGAAAGGCTCATCTGAAATGTCGGTAATATATCTTTACCTCATATTGACGTTGCAAGACCTGCTGAGTTCCTCCAGCATTCCTGTGTTTTGACTACAATCACAGCATTTTCAGACTTTCATGTTTCACTCCACTCAGTTGTTGGGAATTGGGCAGAGGGAGTGGAAATTTTAGGAGCCATGTACATTACATGCAGTTACATATCAGTCTTGTGCATCAGAATGTGCAGTGTTTCAGTTCATTAACTTAATTAGCAACTATCAGTTTTCTCCCTTGCCCAAACTGAATGTTACCCACAATTTCCTTCTGGTTTTTGCCCTGTAACTGGGAGAGTAGCATATGAGGGTAAAACTTTTTTGAGTTTTCACTGTAATATACTGTTCTGTGGACATGCAATAACACTGCAAGCCTGAATATGACTAAATGTAGTCCTTTGAAATTCTTAAAATAGCAAGTGACACAAGTGCTAATACAATTCAATGAAAAGGATTTCGAGGAGGTATATTTGGAACATAAATTGTATACAACAATAATAAGATACATAAAAGCACTTTCTTCGGCTCTCATTTCTATTCTGCATGTAGAATATGTCTTTAGAGAGGGACAGGGAGATTTGTATGGATGTTGCTAGACTTGCATAATTATAGTTAAGAAACAGAGAAGGATAAAGCTGGGATTGTTCCCTTTGGAACAAAGGAGAATGAGAGAATATTTAACAAAATTAAGAGAGGACTAGACAGTTCGGAAAGGAAAGAACCATGTCCCGTATAGATGACACAAAATTAAGGAGAGGGATATCGAGTGCAGGCTAGTTTTTTTTTTAACTATAAGAGTGCAACAACATTGCCTGAAAGAATACAAATCACCTTTGTCACATTTTAAGGTTTTGAAGCACAAGGCGACAGACAAAATAAAATAGTGCCAATATAGGGACCAGAGACCAAAGGCTTCCTTTGCATAAATGTCTGTTTATGATTCTATGATAGGGCGACTTGAGATTGCATTGGTCAAATGGCCTGGTCTTGTACTATACATTACAACTTTAATACCTCAGATTTTAAAAATACTGAACGATGCTATAAAGTTCAGAACTTCTCATAAAGTTAAAATGGGTTATCTAGGCTAGGGAACACTGTAGCTCAAGTCTATGACTGACATTCTGCACTGACAACCTACGATTTAATCACATCAGTTGTTGCTGTTGTTCCTTAAAGCTGTTGTCTACATTCTTTAGTAAAATTAAATTAGGTGGTAACATGGTAAAGAGAAAACTATTGTAGTTTTATATTTTTTAAGTTTATATCAATGGCCATCAACTCCACACTGAGTCAATCATTTGTCAAGTTGGCTCTCATTGTTTAGACACAAATAGACAAAGATTTTAACAGCCCAGAAAATGTACAATTTTATGTTTTCTAACTAATATTTCTTTCACTGATTTTAAGACAATTGTGAACTTTGATAATGCAATTTTGTCTGTGCTTATACAACTGCAGTTTTAATACTTATCTCCTCTAACTCTTTAGCAAGCCATTGCAAACAGAGATGTGTAGCCACAGAGTGTAAACTGGATCATTTGAAAACATTTATTATTGCCAATTCCTGGATTGTTTGCCATTATTCTCTTGCTCTATATGCCTTTATTGTTGATGGGAAAACAATGATCTTCAGTGCACCTCTTGGAAATGGGCTACCTATTTGTCCTGTTACCAGCTGACAGAGTGATTGAGCTGCATGAGCTTTTCCTACTTATTAAATGGAATTCTTTGCTATGCAAGAACCTCCAGCATCGTATGTGATACAGAGAAGGCTCACTCCAGCAACAAACCTGTCACTTGTCTCTTCAAGCAGAAGGTGCCAAACTGAGTACCCTAAAGCTCAAAATCAAATGTCCCAATTATTCTTCAGCTGCAGGATTGTGCAAAACAGACTGAAAATACCATGCACAGAGTTGATGGATGGAACATCCCACTGTTTCTAATATAAATGAATGTTCGATGTATTCATAATTTGACGACATTATTTCAACATTACCAATGTATAAATTTAATCCTTGTCTTTCTTTTTTTATTTTTATTTCATTTCAAAATTATTTTGTTTAATTTTTCCAAATCTTGCTTAACATTCTCATTGGTTGGTTACATATATAAAATTCCAAATAAATGTACTGAAATGAAAATAAAAACACAGAAGGTCCACATGAAAGCTTAAACAAGTTTTGGGGAAAAAAATGAAGAAACAGTGGGTGTGGGGAAGCTCCTTGTCAGTGTGATTTGTAACACAAAACAGTCGGGAATGATGCATGCAATGAAAGTTTAGGACCTGTTCAATGAGTTTCTATGCATCCACTGTCTAAAGGTATTAAGGTAGACTGGAGTGTAAAGATGACCCCCTGCTCCTTAGCTCTAAATACAGATAGCAGGAAATGAGGTATATGAACTTCTTTCTTCCTGGTTACTTATTTCCAGAGGAATATAACTCACATATAATGCACCTTTAGCCACTCAAGAGATGCACAAAGGTACCCTGAGACCCCCTTCCATCCATGAGAACAATAGACTATGCTGGAGGACAGCTAAAGCTGTACAGAGAGTTAAGACCTTCAGGTGGGTCTATTCAAATTCCAATGATGTGGGGGTGCTCAAGAATGGGTGAGGATTTCACAAGCCACAGCAGGTTTAGGATCAAAGGACCAGTTAAAGAAAAGACATCAGGAAAATCTTAAATCCCTTTTGTAATGTAACTTTATAAGCCAAACACAAAGGAGCCTTAGATTGAGGCCTATTATAGAGAGAACAAAGGATGCACCAAAACTGATTTGATTGATGGAAGTGGTGTATTGGCTCAATCAAGTGATCTGATTAATACCTTTTAATCACGGAATTCAGATTCAGGATTCACTGGTGCTGTGTTTATTCTAATATATTTTGCTGGTAACTTTACAACTCTGAAATATAATCATCCTGTGAATGTGTTCTATGTTTCAATATTAATGCAAAGTACATTGAAAATTTTAACATTTTTAATTTAAAAAATCTTTTGTGCCAGTTCAATGAATAATCAAATATAAAATCAAATTTGGTGGCTGCATTGAAACAAAAAGAACCACATCAATGGACAAGTTTAAGCACCGCTACAAATATTTAAGATACTGAGAAGCAAAATTTAAATT
This sequence comes from Narcine bancroftii, assembly GCF_036971445.1. NCBI lineage: Eukaryota > Metazoa > Chordata > Chondrichthyes > Torpediniformes > Narcinidae > Narcine > Narcine bancroftii. The sequence goes on along the minus strand of NC_091472.1, from coordinate 273,122,676 downwards.
AACTAATCCTGTTCAACATTTTATTCACATCCATTCCACAACTACTCAATCGCTCATCATGGGTTAACCATGCACTGCCAAATTAAAAGAAGCTACAACTATTGTTTTTTTTTGTGCAGCTCTAGATACTGTAATTTGTGAGTTTACAGTCTTACCACAGTAAATGTATATGTCTGAATTGGAATGACACTTTCAGTCATGATGAAAAAATTGCATTAAAGTCTTGCGGCTTCAACATAATGACCAGGTAAAAGAATTAATGCATGAATATTTCTTTCTGCCTTTTGTATGGGAGCTTTTGAATGTAGGAAGTGCTTATATTTTGTAATGCACTAAGATTCATTTAATTATGAATTACATTTGGATACGGTGAAAGCTCCTCCCAAAACTTCCCAGGACTGGTATAATGTATTATTCTATTCCTTACACTTGACTACCGTGATCCCTTAGTAATATTTGTCAACTCCGATGGCAGCCACAATGAAGAGACTATACACAGAATTCCTAATTACAGATTAAAGACAAAGAGAAACCTACACTACAGTTTCCATGTGGCAGCTGATGCGAGGTACAAAAGGAACAAAGAGTGCAAAGTCCTCCTCTTTTTCATCTGCACAAATGTAAAATGCATTAGATAGTGACTGTGGGTAGGTGTGCCTGGGGCTAAGTTGCAGCTGCGTGCTCTATCGTGTAGGAGGACAGTTTTGTGATGTACCCAGGGGCCTGAGTAACCTCTGCGAAGTCTATTAATGCCACAGTTAAGCACATTCTGCTCCTAACAAACAACATTACTCATAAAACATTTTTCCTTAAAATCAACTGCATAAACTCGAGATTCATTATGTCCTATCTCGCCAAGTGTTTTTTTTTTAAAAACTGCTGCTTATATTTTCCTGGCTTGGTGTCATACAATCAGCGTTCCAGAGTAAAAAGCCAGGTCTATCTAAAAGCCAAGAACACATCGCTGTAAGCGACAGAGACACACTATCACTGAAGGGATGCTGAGAAGAAAGCTATGACCCCAAGAAGCTCTACTGCATGATTTAAAAAGAAACCTTTGCATCATGACACAGCTGAGAGATATCTGAGAAGAGCTCTCTTTGCCGATCTTTTGGGGAAAGTGTTAATTAACACTGCAATGCTAATGTTGAATTTTTCTGGACATTTATTTAGTATTTACTCCTGTAAACCTTTAGTCCTTAATTGTATTTTTCATTCAAGTACTTCAAGTCACATCTGCTTACAGCTATAATCAGTTATGAATCAGTTCATTGGAGGTAGATTTTGATGGTGTCTGGTAGCTCACTGTCTGTAACAAAACATCCCTGTTTTGTTGCTTCAAATAGACTGCAACACACAGCATACTCTCAACATTTGCTTGAATTACAGCTGTTTGTCTTTCAGTTTTTCTTAAGATTAATTAATTGCAAATGCAACACTGCGGATCAAGGGAATACCTGCCAGACTTATTAATACCTTTGCTAAAGAACCCTGCATCACACTGATTAATTCACAATACATAAAAAGGGAGAGACTAAAGCAATTTTTTGCCTTGAAACAATTCATGGATGGCTGCCCAATTAGTCCATGAGCATTCTGATCCTCCTTTCAGACCCTGTGGCCCTTTGAGGACATGACAGGACTCTAGCGATAACCTGGCAACCTAGGTATAAACACAGCCAAGTGCAAGCTTTTGAAGCTGCAGTTTGGCTGCCATCAAGTCCACAAGAAGAAAGTATTTAGGTACCATGTCATACAGTACAAAGGATAAAAACAGAGTCGACCGGAAATTCAATGTGGCACCACATATGGGATACATGAATGTGGTTGCACAACAGGCCACATATTTTTGAGGAGATAGGCTTCTGCATGTGAAGCAGGGACATGTGTAACCATCGTAACTTTGCTAGGAATCTGTATTTAATTTGGGCTGGGGTGGTGGCAGGGATCGGAGATCTAAAGCCGCCACAGGTTTGTGGCAGATGGCTCTGTGTCAGCTATGACAAGCAGCCAGGCTCAGCTTCCTCTGCAGATTTTCTTTCTCTCTGATCAGGTAAATATGGGCACACTCTGGAAACTTCCACAGATTCTGCCTTAGGCAGCAAGTTTGTGACTTAAACCCATCTGTCACAAATCTTCTTGAGCTTCTGCTGCAAGCAGAGACCTGAATTTGCCACGAAGAACTACCCAGGAAAAGCGGGCCAAGTTAACCTATGGAAAGGAAAAGAAACTTTTTTAAGAACAAAGGAATTTCCTTTTATATCTCTATATCTTTGAAGTACTGAATAAAACTTCTGCAGTGGGGAAGGGGGGAAGTGGGGGGAAAATGCTGCATTTTCACATATTACACTTTCTTATTTAAGCTGCTCTTTCTTCACAGCACAACTTAATGCCAATAGAAAATCTGAATCATTAGGAAATCAATGGCACTGTTGCAAAATACTTACCTCAAACTTCCATGGCTATTAGTTAACCTACTAATTCATTTATGCAAATTTACTAGTGTGGCTCAATAGTTCTGATAAGCAAGCAGCAGGTCATTCATGCTTGATGATTGGATTCAGTGGGCATGACCACTCTTTTGACTGGTCTTGCCTTGGTTGTGTTCCATGTAATAGCACCTTGGTTACATAACACTTCAACTCAGCATGGATGGGAGGGGGAAAAGGGGTAATTCCACACTGCAGAATAAATTATTGTCCAAGTTCAAGTTTATTTGTCATCTGATTATACCAGTACAATCTCATGAAACAGTGAAAAACATGTGTACAGATACAAACACACAGTACATTTGTATATGTATATAACTATATATAATATATATGGTGTATATATTAAACTAATTCATAGTATATTTGTCAATTGATTGATAATGGTCAGAATGGCAGACATACAAAAGCCACTGGCCAAAACCCATTTTCGAAGCTATAGCAGCACTGATGGGGCTGAAAGGACATGACATGAAGAAAATGTAAATAGCTGCATGAATGTGCCAAACAATGCTACAGAGATCTGATATTGGGGGAAGGGGGCACTTTCACTTTATATCATTTGTTGATATTCCTCTCCCTTCAAGAAGGCAATTTGCTCATTGAACCCATGCCTGAAAATATAGAATACAGCATGGGAACAGGTCTACACTGAATATGATGCCCAAGTTAAACTAAAATTCTGTTACTTGCATATGATACATATCCATCTATTTTCTGCATGTTCATGTATATATAAGCCTCATAAGTGCTGTTATTGTATCTGCTTCCATCACTACTTCTAGCAGCCTATTTCATTCACCTACCACTCTGTAAAATATGACTCCCTTTCCCACCTTAAGTACATGTCCTCTTGCATGTAAAATAGGGAAAATATATGTTTGCTATCCTGTCAATGCCTCTCATAATTTTATAAACTTCTATTGGGCCTTCCCTCCAGAGTCAAAAAACCCAAGTTTGTCCAACCTCTTCTTCTAGCTCATGATTGACAACTGGTTCACACTTGGAGCTCTGCTGATGCTAATTGAGTAAAAATAGAAGTTAACAAAGTAATACGACAGGTTGAGTTTCATCTACACTTTTGAAATGGTAATGACACAAACAACTGCAAAGGGGATACTTGCAGATATTTTATTCTGGGATGCAGTGTGCACAGATCAGGATGTAATTCGAATTTCTGCAGTGCCCTTCAGGTGGAAGAAGGTCTGTCAAAACAGCCCTTCTTAAATTAAGTGTTGTAAGACAGGGAAGCAATTGGGAAATAAATACATGGCTAATGGGGGTAGAAGCAGAGACAGAGAGCAGGGAAGCATGTTACTAAGTGGAGAGAACTTGGAATTTAAAAAAAAAATACATAATTTAAGGCTTTTATCAGTTAACATAGTTATTATAACAGCAGTTTTAAGATATTAAAATTCTACAAGTTAAAAGTCTATTTGACTATCTGTTCACCCAGATGGAAGACATGGGGTTCACAGCAAAAGTTGAAGCACAATTCTATGATCAGAGTAATTACACTAAAGCTAGTTCATGTGTTTGCCATGTGGCGTTCATTACTGTGCTCAGAAGTATTGCCAAGGAGGGCATGATGACTGAATAGGCTCTGGATATTAAAAAAAAAGGTTATGAGCTACCAAATTTGATAAGTCTAAATAACAACCTATGGAGAATTTGCTTTGATTTATAACTTGCCTTGTAAGTGTAGAAGGATTTAAAAAAAAACAAATGCATATTTGTTAGAGATCAGAAAAATCAATTGCAAAAAGCTGTCAATTCAAAAATTTGGAATTTTGATTTGACTAGATTATGCAGGTTAGCTCTTTTCAAATGTGTCATTTCAGTACTCTGATCCTGACCCCACTGAAGTTTGTAGAGTCACAGTAGTGAGCATTAGCTTGGCCATTTAGTGTGACAACAGCGACTTTGGTTTGAATCCGGTGCTCTCTGTAAGGAGTTGTACATTCTCCTCATGCCTGTGTGGGCTCCATTTTACTCCAACCCTTCAAATGGAGTGAAATTGGGTGGCACAAATTCAAATGGCCGGAATCGGCTTCTATAATGCTGTACATAATTTAAATTTTAAATGATAGAATAGGCATTTTGTTCTTTCTCTTGACATCGAGAAGCTTTCAGTTCATTTACTTGAGTGTAAAATATGCCAAGATTTGTCACTAATGGGACTGTTGGTTCCAAGGCTGAACACAGTGTCTAACTTTTCTTGGGAAGCTCTCAACTATCTCCTGAGACAGAAGGGTTCAGAAGATTTTCTGGATTCTTTGACAGTACAGGACAGGATGGGGTCAGGTGTGATCAGGAAGGGGGTTGCCCAATATACACTGAATCATGCAAGATCACGGTGTCTCCTTACATCCATGAATGAATGGAGCCTTCTTTTAAGGATCTGCATGCATTCGTTAACCATTCAAGTTTACCACACCTCAACACACTGGTGATTCAGAATTAATGTGCCATTTAAACACTGCACAACTGGTGGAAAATATTATGAGAAATCAGTTTAATAGGGGTTTGCTTCTTTCCCCCCCCCTCCCCCACCACCATACACCATGCAGAATGACAGGATTTACAAGGGGAAGGGACAGGCTAGGTGCTTGCCACTTAGCTTGGAGCTGGCACTTTCAAAAAAGTTCATGAAGGTGGCTGGAGGAGGGTGTTGGGAAAATGTACAAAGATGTTCAATCTTTGGTGGTGGTTGTTGACAGCTCACAGTTGACTGCAAATTTTGGGCTTTTATTCCCAAAAGTTGGTTAATGGCTTTCAGTGGAAATTTGCAAACAACAAATTCTGTAACAACTTTGCTAGATGATGATTAAAGTTTATTAAAGAATGATCAAACTGCTTATAACAATGTAGAGCAACTGATAATAATGTCAAATAAATCATGGAAAACTTAACTTTAGTACAGATTTGTTTGAACAAGTCATAGACAATAACAACATTTTAATTTCTGCAAATGATTTATAAAGGAAAATTGTCACTACAATTTTTGTCAACAAAAGATGGAATTTAAGACAATAGAAAGTTGGAACTGGACTTGGAATTTGGACTGGATTAACTGGGCTCTGTTTAGAGCATTTTGAACTCAAGGAGGTGGGATCATTTACAGCACCATCAAGGCCATTAAAAAAGTGGTAAGCCTTACTAAAAGATTCCTTCTGCATATCTAACCTAGATGGACAAAATCTTAATGAGAAGGGTCTTCAAACAGTTCTAAGTGAAGTTGAAGCTCTCCTCAACAGTCATTCAATCACTAAGACTTCAACAGATCCAAAAGATATTGAAGCTCTTACCTCAACCATCTTTTGCTTCTTAAAGGTAAACCTTTACTGCCACCAGGGCAGTTTCAGAAGGAAGACATATATGAGGCCACAGGTGGAAGCAAGTGCAATTTATAATCAGATTTGTTCTGGAAAAGAATATCTTTCACTGTTGCAGGAGCATCAGAAATAGCTTAAGATCAGGTGTAACTTCATGGCTGCGGTTGTCGTGATCATCATTGACCATACAGCGCCTCAAAATTCCTGGTTGATGGGGAAGATTGTCATCAGACTTCTAAGTAAAGAAAGAGGACTTGTACATCAAGTTCAGATCAAGACTAAAACTGGCTTTCTGAACAGATCAATTACCACAATCTGTCTTTTACAAGAGGCAGAAAGTTTTGATAATTGACTTTCACTTTCTTTTGAAATTTAATTGATCAAACGTAGTAGTATATATATTTTTCTTTGTGATGATAATTATTACTTTTTAGACATAATAATTAGGGGCTGGTATTGTAAGGATTAAAATGTATCTCTTCCAAGCAAATTCTGTTTTATGGCCTTTAAGCAATTGTTTAATATATTTCATGCTGTCTCCTGGCAACAGCCATTTTGAAGGTCATAGTTTGCTTGAGAGAGAGATAACCAGGACAGTTGTTTTTTTTTAAGTTTCTTTGTTCCACAAAAGAGACTTGGAATGTTCTGACAACTTTTATTGACTAAAAATTGTAGTGATTATTTTCCTTTATAATTGCTTGCAGGAATTAGAATGTTGTTGTTGTCTATGACTCATTCAAACAAATCCATACTAAAGTTGAGTTGAGTTTTCTATGGTTTATTTGACATTATCATCAGTTGCTATACATTGTTACAAGCCATTTAATCATCATTTAATAAAGTTAAATCATTGTCAAACAAAGTTTTTTTATGGCTTGTAACAATGTATAGCAACTGATGATAATGTCAAATAAACCATAGAAAACTCAACTCAACTTTAGTATGGATTTGTTTGAACGAGTCATAGACAACAACAACAACATTCTAATTCCTGCAAATTATTATAAAGGAAAATAGTTGCTACAGCAACTGTCATCAGGCTTCTGAGGAAGTAGAGGCACTAATGCACTTCCTTTGTCATTGTGTCTATGTGGGTGGACCAGAGCAAGTCCTTGGAGATGTTTACACCTAGCTACCTACTATCTTCACCTCAGCACTGAAGTGTTGATGTGGATGAGCTCCATCCCTCTACAACCAATTCCTTGGTCTTGCTGACACTGAGAGTCTATTGTCCTGACACCATGCCACTCATTCCTCTTATCTCAGTCCTGTACTCTGAATTGCTGCTTTTGGAGAACAAATTTATAGATGAAGTTGAACTGGTGTTTGGCCATGCAGTGTAAGATGTTTTTGGAGTATAGTAGGGGGCTTAATACATAACCTTGTGGGGCACTGGTGTTGAGATGCTCATGGAATAGAGACTGTCACCAATCCTCCCTGATTGTAAAGGAGGTTGTGGATCCATTTGTAGAGGAGGGTGCAAAGGCTAAGGTTATGGAATTTGAGGATGTGTTTGTCTGGTACTATTGGGTTGAAGGTGGAGCTTTAGATGAATAATAGTAATCTGAAACACATGTCCTTGTCATCTATATGTTTCAGGCTTGAGTATAGACTCTGGGAGATGGCATCTGGTGTGGACCGATTTCAGCAGTATGTGAATTGCTGATGGTGGTTGATTGAAGTTAATATGAACCATGACCAACCTCTTGAAGCATGATGCCAACCTCTTGATGCCAGAGCCAATGCCTAGTAATCATTGTATAGTAAATCAGACAGATCTGAAAAGACAGTCACTCAATACAATCTATCCATCTTTGGGAGATTTGTAGTTTCTCATGAAGTTTCAATGATAATCAATGACACAAAAGATACAAGCTATCACACTGATGTGGATTACTAGACTTATTAAATATGAAACAATGTGTACATAAATCCCACAAGTCAAATGAATAGGTTGAGTAAGTGCTCCAAGGATCCAATGACCAGACTATACCTATGAGGGGGTGCTTCGTTTAGCATTTCGTATTACACTTCCTCCATTCTGATCAAAAATTCACCTGTCCTGGCTCAACAAATGAAGAATTTGTATCATGTTTTTGTCTGGGCTGGCATCTAGTTTTAATGGGTTGGATATTGCATGTTGCCTTCAGTAATAAATAGTATGTCACTGTCATACACTACATGCACTACATTCTGGACCTTGGAGCTTTCCTGATTAAAAAAAAACACAAAGGAAATATGTGGACAGTGTCATGCATTTGCTATAAAAGATGTAAAAATTCATTGAAATGTGGTGAAACTGGTAATGTGCAATTATCCATTTATTGTTACATCCACCATCGTGCCACAGATTTTATCACCCCCGGGCCCTTCATCATCTTCTACTCTGACATCCATAATAGCTTGTTTGTAATAAGCAAAGAGTTTTAATCTATTCTGTGCCACATCACTCCTGGTACCACACCATCTGTTCAAGGTTGTATTCTATCTTGCTTGAGATTTAATTCCACACAAAAAGCCAAAATACGGTACATAATCCAAATGGGGGATGATAACATGAACTGAAAACAAACTTGCTGGGAAGTTAATGTGATTGGTTAGGAGCTTCCAATAGTATTTATGCCTTATATTAGTTAATTACTCTGATTTTCAACAACTTCATCACCCACATTGGATGAGTTAAAAAAAAATCTTACTGCCTGTGGTTTTTGATCTTTAGCATGTTTGCACCAAAATTTAGATGAACAATATTTACAATGTGGTTGAAACCTTCAATCTCATGAGAGAGATTATTTCCCTGTAATATTTAACAATGTTTGGTGATGAAAATCAAACTCATTTACCACGTCAATATTAACTCATATCCTTTAACTTTACTGGAAATGGGATATATTCTTCCAAACATAGTGCTCAGTACAACAGGGAAATAAGCTTGCTTCCATGGTCTTGTCCTCAAAGTGCATGAGTTATAAACCTCCTGGACCATCAAGTTCGTGGCAGTTTGCTATTTTAATCAGAAAATGGGTTTTCCAATCTAGTCCTTCTACTTTTATACTTTTTGGCCATATTTTCCTTAAAGTAAAATATATTTGAATACTCATCCACATGCCACCCCCAGCTTTCCCAAAAGAATACTAACAGCTAATTTCCCCATTATTATAATCTATTGTATACATTCACTATCAGTTTGATCTTCAAGATCATGCTTGGAACAAGTTGTGCTCCTGCAGATGTGCCAAAAAGGGAAAAATCTCATCATGTAATTAATGCAAAATAAGTAACCATTGGAGTAGAAAAAAAAAGAGCCCAAGCTTATCTTATAAATATATTCTGAGAAAGCTACATTCTACCTATCCTTATTTTAATCCAAGGAAAAAGCAAAAATTAATGTCTATCTTATAATGAACAAAATGATGAAACAGGACCAATCATTGCTCTGATGACCTCATCCACAATGCCATGACGAACAAGTCTGGTACCAAATTAATATGCCAATTGACAGCAGCATTCTAAAGATAATGAGAATGAAACAATAACGTGAACTTGCAATCATGGAGAGTAAAGGGCCCCCTTGGCAAATATCTTGGAAGGATTTAAATTTTCATCATCGAAACAGATATTAAAGCAGCTGCCTCAAATTCAATGGGCCAAATGGCCATTTTCCATGCTGCTTTAGTCTATTATTTTCAAGAGGTTTTTAAATATTATTGTACATTGACAAATAAAAACCTCTCCAGGACTAATGAATAAGAAAATTAGTAGCAATTGGAAACTAAAAAGCAAAAATCACCTGCATGGAGTCAATCTTTCATACTCTGCATTCAAAGATTGCCACAGTTATAAAGAGAGTTTTTGGCAAATATCTTAACAGCAGTTCTCGGAAAAAGTATTGACAAATTGTTCATATTATATACTGAACATCAGTCTAACACATTACAGTTTGGGATTTTGAAAATCCCTCAAAAGATGTGTTTGCTTCATGCTAAATTATAACTTTGTTAAATAATTGTTCAAGATTCTATTACAAAATCGAACTTTAATATCTATTTTATGGGAAAGTACTGATTCCTCCAGATCTGCCAAATAATTCCAAATCATCCTTGGTAGCTAAAAAAGTAGAATTTTGTTTAATTGTAAGAGATCTTGAAAGAATACTGGCTGAAATTTCCTAACTTATGAATGGCACATAGACTGTTTTATGCTGGTGAAAATGTATTAAAATGGTCCTGTGGGTTCCTGAGTTCTTTTCACCACTCAATGAAACTAAGGAAATTGTCATACCTCCTCCTCAATTGCAGTTAATGACAACATTGGCAATGTTACCTCTGATCATATTCCTCAGGCATGATTTGAATGGTGGAGCAGACTCAATGGGCGAAATGGCCTAATTCTACTCCTATCTCCTTTGATCTTATTACAGTCAATTAACCTCACAAAACCATGGAACAGTTTGGAGCTGGTTTCATAGAATGATATTTCTTTAATGTTGTGGGAAGGTGGTTTCTGTAATGTTGGCCTGAAACAAACAGGATCAGTCTAGATTGTCATGTGGGACATTACTTGATCACTTCAAAACCCAATATTCAAAGCCTAGTGCAAGAAAATCCAGTTATTTTATCACTAAAACCTTCAGGCTGTCTTTCAATTGATCACACATATTATCCAAGAATCAATGTAATTCTAATGACTGTCAGAAGCCATTGGGAACATGTATCCAGTGATGTTAGCAATATAGACATCTCAACAGTAACTCAGTAACAAAAACAATTAAGATGACTATTTCAATATCCTGATACATGTGGAAAAGCTCATCAGTTACTCAGTCCAAAATTTGATGGTTTCTGGAGTGAGTCCCTTTATTAAAGTACATGAAAGATTACATGTCAGAAATTAACTTCAAACATTTAAGATTTTCTTGCTCATTATCAAAAACTTATCCTCTTTCAACAGGAGGAATGGAAAACAACAAGAATGGTAGTACCATTAATGACGACAAAATACATACAAATGAATTACTGGTACATTACGAACGTCCTTACCTCCTATTTATAATAAGAGGGATTACATATTACTTTCTAGTTTTATTTTTTTCCACCTCTCTATAATACACAAGGCTAGAAATATATCTATTTGATATTCACAGAATTCTCATATCACAAATACCTTAATTAATCTCCCAATTCATCAGAGATATTTACTGTATCAATGTATATAGGTTTAAAAATGTAAAAGATTAAACTGTACACTATCATAACACTGAATAAGCAGCAGGTGGTTGAAAGCACAATTTCAGTAATTTAGTCCATGACATTTTGAGATTCACTTGATTAACAGCTGCTTCGTAATGGACTGACAGTTATCTATTATCTAATTCACACTGTCTAAACAAAAGTCATAACCTAATGAAAGAAAGCCTATTATCTCTCACTAAAACTTCCTTTTCTTTTTCATATGAACACATATTATTTCCCAATAGACACCTGTGTCATAATCTTGTAGAGCTGCTCTCTTTGTGCCACATGATTTCAGGTCATAATGTTGAATCTTAGCCTGTAGCAATTGTAGATATGAAGATCAAAGGGAATGCCTTGAATCAGAAAACACATGGAGGGGTGTACTGAAACGCTTGAATGAAAATATTGAGGAGCATATTCCTGGAGTATGCATTCTAAAATTTGGCTGAAATTTATCAGGTTCTCAAATCTTATGATCAAATATTAAGATAGCTAAAACGTTGCCAAAAATATCCATCCAGCTGCTAAGCTTTGTATATATTTCTGAACATGATGGAAAACAGCCAAATCAGTTCAGAAACAACTATTCTCTTTCAGTATTATAATTCATTAAACATCAGCCCAATCCTTTGTGCCAGCTGCAAAATAGAATAATGATCTGATTTTTTTTCTCTTGCTCGAGTGCTTAATTTATTATATTTTCCAATCACATGTCCATACAAAGACCAAAGTATGCAGAAAAGACTTCAAAATGATCACCTGATCAATAAAATCACTTGATCAGCTCATTTATCAATTTTCGCAAACAGAAGATAGATTTTCAAAATTAGATCTAAATCAAGTAATCTATCTTTTTATCAATCACTGCCTTGTTGTTACACTTCTTGCTATCTCATCTTCACTCTCTGGTAATTATGTATTCCAAAATAATGAAAAATCCAATTATTCAAACATAATTGTGATTGTGCAGAATCATGAAAATCTATCAAAAATCCAATAAATTAAATATGTTTAAATCCTTTTATCCTCATTCTTTTTCTCTTTATTTAACATTTATTTTAATGTTGAAATCAAATGAGGGAAAGCTATCAACTTAAAACATTGAATCTGTCTGTCTGTCTCTCCCCAGATGCTGCCTGAGATGCAGAGCATTAATTGTCTGTTATGGAGTCAGTCATCAAGGGTTGTGTTGTGAATAACTGAGTTGGATCCTACCTAGGCAAAATTTTGACTTAAATTCATTGGAATGACTAAGTACACTACTGGAGACATGAGGAAAAAAGATCAGTATTGGGGAAAAGACAAAGCTCAGCTATCAGTGAGTGCATTAAATATAGCCACTAGGGCTGTAAAGGTCATCCAGGATATATTATTGCATGCACAGGTTACTTATACTTCAAGGGACAACACTTTAACATTTCTATCTCGCAAATGTCAGTCAGTATTTATTTTACCCTTTGGCTACAGTTTAAGTATCAGTCCTTTAATAAGATTTCATACTATCCAAACAGTATTTCAAGGAGCAATGGTATACAAATTTGACCATTTTGGAGATTGACAGTATCAAATTATTGAGCGATTTATAAATAATAATGCTCAGAGCCCAAGGATATGATTACATCATCAAGTTCACTAACTTCAATGTGAAGGTAAAAACTTTAGCTCCTACAACGAGAGAATTATAGTCAATAATGCTTTTACTCTTGCCCTTTGGGTTCAATCACTTACCAGATCTTCAACCTCAGTAAATACTTTGATGGGCAGTAGACATTGTGAATCTCTGCTGTCAACATAGGGGAAATGGAATATTTCTCTGCTCTTTTATAATTGTATAAAATACCCTCTTGGCGGGGATATCATATAATATGTGCATAGTAAAATTCTAAGTCATACTGAGTGGATGGAATAATACAACAGTGTAACATTTCCATTTCCTCCACAGACTCTCTTCTTGATCTATCTGAACGTGACAGGCAATTTATTATTCAGCTGCACTGAATATCGGGCAATTCCGTAGATAAAGCGCTGTGAACTGCGTTAAAATTGGCTAAATCATGTTTTTTTATTCATAAAATAATGCATTGATGTGGTGCTTTTACTTGCTTCGATTATTTGCTTAAACTGTTAGAAATCTGCTTTTGGAGCACTTGATTGAAATACTAAGTTTATTGCATTCCTGAATGGAAAGGAAGAGTCTCTATTTAATGTTTCCATTTGAAAGATTGTAACTTCAAAAATGCAACACTCTATTTTGTATTGAAGTGGCACAGGTGCAGTGTTTCTTGAGAGGGGACTGAATTCACAACCGTAAGATTTAGAGGGAAGATTGTTATTGGTAAACTGAACTACCTCCACCATTAGAGGCCTCAATCTTTATTGAGCACATGGTGGTCAACAAACATCAAGGGTAACTTGTCTTATTGCTCTCATAACTGTTCATTTTTGTAAAATCCAACTTTTACATCAGCAACAAAATTTTGTATTTTTGAAAAACTATTGGAAGTGCACCAAAAAGATTATTTTGCAGATAATTAACAATTTGATTTGTCTAACTTAGAGAATACCACAGAACACAATTCGTCTTAATTAATATACACCCTCAAAAAGCTATTTGCAATACTCAGTGACAATCTACATTTAATGTGTCAAGGGCATAATGAGTTAATAATTTGAATTATTTTCTCATCAGGTTCTCTTGATTGGGCAAAATTAGAACATGAGAAGTGCAGCACATATTGAAGACTTTGGGTGGACCTGTAATAAATGTATTTGGCTCACACGATGAGTTAAAGATATTTGCAATCAATAATCAACTTATTTTCATTTACACACTTATCCAATATTTGTCTTTTCCAAAAGTTCACATGGTTATTCTTCTGTCATTAATTTAGACAGAATTTTCTTAGATAAAAATCTAAACTGAGATTTTCAGTAACGTCACCCATGCTATCCCAGCTCTCTCTCAGACATATCATCCTTAACTGTAATATATTCACATTTTGGACAGCTCTGTGCTGTTAACAAATATTCACTACAGTCTGGTTTTAAAATGTCCAAACTAAATTTACATAGGAACCATGTTGGGAGACTTTCATCCTAGGAATTTGGGCTTACTTCAAACCCGAGTTCCAAAGATGAAAAGACAATATGCTAACACTGCACACTGTTCAATTGATAAGTCTCTTTTGTCACCCCTATTGGAATTGTTTCGAAGCTACACAAATATTGTAAATGTAACTTGCAATGACATTCCTGTCAATTGCATTTATGCTTCAATACCGAATTTAACATTCTGAACAAGGATACACCGGTGCAGAAATATTGTATGAGACAATTGACTTCATTATCCATTCTGGGAAGAAGCTAATCAATGAAACGTAAGAGCACACGTTGTGGAATTAGAAATGTTCAAATACTGGACGCTGCTGAAAAGTTAACAACAGTTTCTCTTTAAAGCTCAAATTTAACCCGAAGAATGTGCAGTATGCAACATTCAGGAATGATGAGAGACTGAGAAACTGTGCACTCAGCATTCTTAAGTATTATGAGCTGGCATCTGAACCATTGCCAAGTTAATAGATATTGAAAGATAATGAGTCTGAAATTGTGTGTTAAATTGAGTTTTTGTTTCTCACATGTTTGACCTAAATGACAGGGGTTTACCATTTTACAGAGTTAAACTAATGGGATTTTTTGACTGTTAAAGTTTCATTTAAATGGCCACTGAAATTAGAGTGATGGTCCAGTAAAAAGCTGTCAATAATTAACGACGCAGATGTTTTAGTTAATAAAATACCAAATGATATTCAAAATCACTCTGCCATTTAAGCTGGTAAGGGTTCTAGTTCTCTCAACTTTAGCCAATACACATATTCTTCTGAAGAGAATTTCCCTTTGGGAATCCCATCTGAATTCTGAAATTAGTTTTATGGAAGCCTTTTTATATCTTCCAAATGCAGTACAAACTCAACAAGACTCCATATGATCCCATAAAATAATGAAACCAAATTCAGATTCACAATTGTATCTTGACATAAGTAAATAAGATATAATAAATTACCATATATTTATTATTCTTGTATATATACTGGGCTTTAATCTAGTTGAAAGGTATTATAACAAGCTGCCTTATTGTATGGAAGGGTACTCAGCTATTAAACTACATCTTTTTATTCCCCCTCACAGCTCGAGTGGAATGATCATTACCAAAGCATATTTAAAGCATTATAGAAATCTAAAGACTTAGAATATCAGAATATTAACATGTGTGTCCACCATCTGAAAGTCAATTCCCAATTCAATTAGTTCATTTATTATTTAACCAGCTGGATATCTTTATTTTAGTAGTGAATGTTATTTATTTTTGAAAATATTGCATCATTAAAGTGGAGGTTTATTTTGCTCCGAATGCTCATCGAAATGCAAGATTTATACAGACTTCTGAGAAACTAATTTTTATACTGTATTCAGAATCAGAATTTATTGTCATGAACATGTCACAAATTTTTTCTTGTTTCGCAGCTGCATTGTGGTGCAAATATTGCTATAAATTACATTTTTAAATAAACAAATTAGTGCAAAAATAAGGGAAGTGAGGTAATGACTGTGGTTCTTTATCCATTTAGAAATCTGAAGGCATAGGGGAAGAAGCTGAATGTTCATCTTCAGGCTCTTGTACCTCCTTCCAGATGGTAGCACTGTGAAGAGGGCATGGCCTGAGTGGTGAGGGTCCTTGAGGATTACAGTTGCTTTTTTAAGACACCACCTCTTGAAGATATCCTCGAAGGAATGAAGACTAATGCCCATGAAGGCACTAGCAGAGTTCACAACTCTTTGTAGTTTTGTTCCTGTTTTGTGCATTGGCACCTCCATACCAGATAATGAAACACCAATTAGAATGCTCTTCACAGTACACCTGTAAGAGTCTTTGGTGACATATCAAATCTCCTCAAATTCCTCACAAAGTATAGCTGCTGGTGAGCCTTCTTCATGATTACATTGACCTGGAGGCCCCAGGACAGATCTTCAGAGATGCTTAACCATTTCCACTGCTGATCCCTCAATGAGGACTGGTCCCAGTTCTCCTGATTTCCCCCTCCTGAAGTCTACATCAGCTCCTCAGTTTTGCTAATGTTCAGTGCAAGGATATTCTTGTGACACCACTGAACTAGTTGATCTATCTCCCTCCTACATGTTTCCACATTGCCATCAGTGATTTTCCCAATAACCATGATATCACCTGCAAATTTGTAGATGGCATTTGAATTGAGCCAAGGTTGTAGTGCAAGTAGAGGAGTGGGTCAAACACACATCCAGTGAGGAGGAGCCATTTCCAATTCACACTGAATTCACACTGAGGAAGGATCCAGTTGCAGAGAAGAGTACAGAGGCCCAGGTTGTGGAGCTTATTGATCAGCACTGAGGGAATGACGATGTTGAAATCAGAGCTGTAGTCGATGAAGAGTAGCCTGATGTACATGTTGCTGTCGTCTAGGTGATTCAGCGCTGAGTGGAAAGACAGTGATATTCATTTCACACATCGCCTTAGACTGAACAGTCTAAAACGCAGCCAATTCTGAAACATGTGTTATTGTTGGTGAATTAATTTTGAAACAGCCAGTTTCCATTAAGAATACTCGTATTGTTAGTTTTCTTATTCATTCTTGTCTCAGCTAATCTAAATACACAATCTACATTCTCCTTCCTTTAAAGTCAAAACTTAATTTAAAATTTTGAGCTTTGTTTTGTTTTGCAGCGCAGCATTTTCTGCTTAGTGTGGTAAATGTTTGCATCATTTTTTTTATTTTTTGCACTTACAGAGTAAAAAAAATGTTTCTGCATTAGTAATTGAACCAGTGATAATACAGACAGTTGTTTACGCATGCAACCTTTGGTTTCTTAGGTTACCTCAATAGCCTTCCTTCTTACAAGATCTGGTCTCTTGCAGAAATTCTGAAGCTTCCTACATAGCTGTTGCGGTGTAGTATAGAGGTAAATCTCTGCAAATAAATGGCATGAATTTGTTTTAATAAAATCTTCATCACAATTGCCTGCACAGAATGGTCACTTTACTGATTACACCACATGGTTCAACGTCACATTGGCTGGATCACAATGGATCCAGACTGCCTACCGTCTGCTTGTGTGTAGGGAATGTGGAACAGATTTCATGGGCCATACCTGACTGAACCTTCCATGAAGTTAGATGACAAGGTTTTGATTGATGTTGGGGGAGTTTTGCTTTCTGTCAAACCTGTCATGCATTCGTAAATTTCTCTTTAAAAGATATCAAAGAAAATTATTCAAAATAAATAAATAAAAATATATATTTTTAAATTGTTTAAAATGAATGAACAAAATGTCTATTTCAGCATTAGGACGTTGAATGAAAGTAAAATATTTTTTTGAAAATGCCTATTGCCCCCTTACTCCTATGAAGCCTGACCTGGCACCAGATTGGAAAGGTGATTTCTTCAGTGTAATGCTGAGATATTAAATGCATTAAGATGAAGATGAATGCAATACAATTTGCAATATAGCAGGTTTTAGAGCAAATGAATCCTCCTATATCAGAAAACATTGATTCATTCACTATTTTAGTCTGTCACACAGTTCTACCAAATGGAAACCGGCCTATCAGTTCATGATGATCAAGTTATGGGCATTTGTCTTTGTTCAGCTCGTATCCTATGCCTTTCCTATCCATCTATCTATCTATCTATCTAAGTGTCTTTTAAATAAAACAGTAGTCTCCTAATCTAGCAGCATATTACATTACCCACCACCCTCTGTATGAAGATGACTCTCAGATCTCTTTTAAATGTTCTTTCTCTCACCTTAAATCTATGCCCTCTTGATTTTGAGATCATTAGGTTCCCCAAATCTGTGCCACAGAAAATTTGACTATTTACTTTATCTATGCTTCTCATGATTTTATAAGACATTATAAGGTTCCCCCTTAGCCTCCTATGCTTGCAAAGAAAAGTCCCAGCTGATCCAGCCTCTAATTCATTAAAGTCTTCCATTCTCTTGACTCTTCTCTGCACCATTTTCAGTTTAATGATATCATTCCAAAAACTAAATGACATGTACTGCAAACAATACTCCAACTGTGATGTCACCAACATCTTATACAGTCGTAATAGGATGTCCCTTCTCCTGTATTCAATGACCTGACTGATGAAGCCAAACATGCAAAATGATTTCTTCATCATGCTATCCATCTCACCACTTTCACGGAACTATGCACCTGAATCCTAAATCTTTCTATCCTACAATACCCTCAAAGGGTTCTACCATTCACCAACTAAGTCCTGCTCTGGTTTAACCTACAGAAGTGCAACACTTTGCACTTGCTCAAGTTAAATTCCATCTAATATTCCATGAATCACTTTCCCTGTTCACCTAGATCCAGTTGTAATTTTAAATAACCTTCTTCACTGTCCACTATACCGCCAACTTATGAGTCATCCACAAACATTAACCATGTTGACTATAATGTGATCCAAATTGTTGCTAATGGATTTAACAAAAAACAAGGGACCCAGCTGGTTGCAGAACAGCCCTCCATTACTCTCTCTGTCTCTTATCATTGTTAATTCTCTATCCCAGTTCAACATGGACCCTATACAATCTAACTTTCTGGACCAGCCAACCATGTGGGACCTTGTCAAGGGACTTGCTAGCATCCACGTAGACTGTTTGCTTCCCTATCCTCATCAATCATCAATCTCTGAAAACTCATTCAAAGATGAGAATGAAATGACTCCCTATGCACAAAGTCATGCTGACTATTCCTAATCAATCTTTGGCTTTCCAAAAGCATTTGAACCATATCCCTCAGAATTCTCTCCAGCCATAACTTAACCATGACATTAATCAAGGATACCTCTAATAAAATGTTGTAGCCCATGTACCAACAAAGAAGTCCCTACATTGTTCTTTTTGAACAGATTTTAGCATCATTGAAATTAACTCACTAGTCCATTAAAATGCCAAGCAAAATGAAATATTGTGGGAATAAATATCTGGCTTGGTGCTTGGCTACAGTTTGCTCCTCTGTGTCTGGATTCAGGATGGCATCAGACCAACGACTTTAAGAGATGAGAGTTTGGAGGTGAAACTGGATGTATAATTTGGCAGTATTATGCTGCCTACATTGTGTAGAAGTAGAGTATATGTTGGATGAAACCCAATATAAACCTGCTAGTAAAAACTTGGTGGAAGACTTTGTCACCTCTAACTAATACCATTTTTAACCTATTTTACAAAGGTATTAGAGGTCTGCATATCTTTATTATGTTCAACTGCTTAAACATATATATCCTTTACTTCCTATAGATGTTGCGTTGGCCAGCACTTTTGTGTATTCCTACATACAACAAAGCTTTTGTTTCCAAAATATAAATTTTAAAAAATCAATACATCTGATGAAGTTTTCCTGAAGCCAATGAAGAATTCAGGTGAAGAGTCTTTACCCAGAAGGTGGGGAAAATATATAATTTAGGAACAATTAGTGCATTAGTTGAACAATTAGTGTAGATGGAAGGAGAAATCAATTAAACATGAGGAATAGAAGGATACGTCTGTGGAGTAAATACATTTCCTGGGAGGAAAGTGCGACAGAATGGCTGGATGCTGAGTGAAGTTGTTGTAATCATCGTGCAAATATTAACTTTATTGGTCAAATATATTCATTGTATTTTTCTTTGCAAGAGGAAGTATAAAAATCACTCTATTCACAACAATTACATTGTTAAGCTAAAGAAAAGTGTAAGCAGACATCAAGAAAGCTTTTTGACTCCAGACATTTAAAATATATAGTTTTGATAACCAATGTATCCTATGGCTTTGCATGTTGTCCCTCAAAATAGAATATTTGTAAAATTATTAGACTAAAGTAGAAAACAATGTTTATTTTGGACAATTTTTCTCATTTTAGATCTTTTTATCTTTACTTTGCAAAGTTTTTCAAACACAGCTTTCTAATATTTGACCAGGCTTCATCTGCTTTTTTTTGTATCAATAATGGGTGAATTATCACTGAGAATGCTGAAAAAAAAACACTCGGTGATTCAGGAACTATCTGTGGATACTATGGATAATCGTCCTTGTTTTTCTTCTATTTTGAAATAGATGGAAGTGGGGAGGGGTGGAGATGTGGGAGGAAAAAAAGTAGTTAGCTCCACACCAATTTCAGAAGCTAAAATATGCTACTTCAAGTAACTTACCTGGAAAAATCTCCGGATAGACTAAGGCTTTAGGGCACAGTGGATAACAACCACAGTGGACAGCTTCCAACCTAACAAATAAAAAGATTTTCAACAGGTTAATAAATATAAACATATAAACAAGTTAAATTATATCACAATGAAAATCTGCATGTTTCCAGGATTGGGAAATCTATCACGATGCACTGGAATTAGCAAGATTTTATTGCTTGGCTGTCTTGATACAGGCATCATCAATCCAAGGCAACATTTAGATCAGAATTGGAACCTTTCAATCATTCAGAAATTCTGCAGGAGTATTACTTTAAATGTTCGAAGATATCTAGACAAATGTGGATTGTGTTGAGGTATACTATTAAGAAAAAAAACTGCCCGTGTTCTGCTAGTTGTAGGGAAGTGGTCAGTTATTGGTAGAAAACCAATTTTTCCCACATAGGATTGTGGTTACTTTGCTGGATACAGGTTAACCAAGCAAAGGTAGCCCTTGTGATTGTGGTTTCTACTGATGTAACTTCAAATAGTTCAGTATAAAATTGGCTTCACCTTCAAACAGAACAGTTTGGTAATTATTGTAACAACAATCAGGAAGAATTTCAGTACATAACTGCAGGCAATAACAACTCCAATTTTGCTCTCCTTTTGCCAGCAAATCTGCATGGAACCACCTGCTCTTCTCAGCATAGATGCCAATAAGGATTGGGGCACCATTGCGAACATGGAAGTCTCAAGCTCCCTGGCTGAACTTCACTGGCTATTTCCCAGCTGCACTTTCTATAGGCTAAATTCCTGGAGGGGAAAAGTTTCACAAAATCTAAACTTTAAAAAAAATCTACAAAATTGGCACATAAACACCAAAGGAAATTCCACAGACTTCGACTGGGACTGAGTGGGCCTCTGAGATAGGTTCTCCATACCAAAAGAAAATCTGGAGTGATGCATTCCATACTTACTGTGAATATATTCGTTACTCATTTTATCATTCACTCATGCAAACAGTCATTAAGAGCAATTGCAAGAGAGGAAGAGCACTGCTCAGAAAGAAATTTCTCCCTTGAAAAGAGATAGTGTGATTTTTTTTCTTAATATTCTGCCCCATAGGTTCAGAGTGGGTGCTGAGCAGCATGCCGATTTAATTATTAATCTCTCATCAAATACCTTGAACAAGTAAGACATAACATATAACAAGAAATCATTCAACAATACAGACCACCAGTAACAAACAAGATGAAATGAAGTTTAGTGTAAAGCAGACCAAATTCGAGTTTTTAAACACTTGGGGACTACAGCAGAAAGAAAGATGAGAGAAAATGTATCTATCAAAGAATTTTACCTTGAAATAGATTTGCTCCTTGTTTTCACACAAAGGGATCCTTTATTATTCTAGTTTTAGATTGCAGGCAAACTAGTGCATATAATTTTGACATCTTTCAAAATATACAGGGGTTGTAGGTTAATCGGGGTATTTGGGTGACATGCACTGTTGCAGTGGCTTCAATGTACCATACTTACTGTCACAAATTAATGTGCTTGGAAGGAAGGAGAGGTTTAAACTAATTTGGCAGGAGGTTAGGTACTGAAAGATAACAACAAAGAGGAAAACAAAGCAAAATGGATTGGGAATTATATCAGAACAAGAACATGGAAATTTTTAGATAGAACTAAATTCAGAAAGAATAGAAGATCCAAGATAGGTTTACAATAAATGTATGCAAATGTAAGAAATGCATTAGAAAGAATAGTGAACTACTACCAAAATTAACCAAGTGCGAGTATGATGTCTTTGGAATTAACTGGCTAACAAAATGACAGAAATGGGCTCCAAATATTCTTGGATATAGAATTTTCAGGAAGGATAAAGCAGGAAATACTGGGAACCAGGATGATGCAGCTGGCAAAGCCACTGCCTCACAGCAGCACAGATCCAGGTGCAATCCCAATTTTGGAGGCTGTCCACATGGTGTTTATATATTCTCCCTTTGAATGAATGATTTCCTCCAGGTGCTCCAAAAGTTGTGCGAGTTGGCTGTAAATTGCCCTGAGTTTTTGGTAAACATTGAATTTAGTTTGGGGTGGGCAGCATTAGGAGTGTTTGGTGTTAATGTAGGATTAGTGTAAATATAGGGCAGAACGGTTAGAATAGCGGTTAGCGCAACACTGTCACGGTGGTAGTGACTGGGTTCCAATCCAGCACTGCTGGTAAGGAGTTTGCATCTTCTCCCCGTGTCTGCGTGGGTTTCCTCCCGTGCTCCAGTTTCCTCCCACTGTTCAGTTGTAGGTCAATTGGGTGTAATTGGGTGGTATGGGCTCCTAGGCCAAAAGGGTCTATTTCAGTGGTGTATGTCTAAATTAAAATTAAAAAAAAAGGATTTATGAATGAATAATAAAAGTGCAGGACATAGTGTTACAATAAATCAAAGAGCATAGGGGTATAGTATCGCAATGACAAAGTGTTGGATATATAGAAAAATAGTTATGACAGTGTAAAGATATCATTGTATATCAATGAGAGGTCAATTTAATAATCTGCTGACATGGAACATTACAGCACGGCAGGAAATAAACTGTAGTTAGCATGGGCCAGTTTCTGCATTTCCTCTGTCTACAACTCTGATCAGAAGGCAGAGGAGTAACAGTATTGAATGAGAAAATATTGCACTGATGGAAAGAGCAAATATCCTGGAACAACTGAGGACAGACTACTTCATATTTCAGATTTATTATGTGTACATACATGCCATCACATACAACCCTAAGATTCCTTTTCCTGTGGGTGAGGTATAATTACTACTTATTGTTAGTACAAAAAAAAATTATACACAGCGCAAACCTGTAAATAAAAAAACTGTAAATGTACCACAAATGTAAAGAAACTATGAAATACAGAGATAATAAATAAATAAAGTGAACAACTAAGAGTCCTTAAATGAGTCTCAGATTGAGTTTGTTGTTGAGGAGTCTGATGGTGGAGAGGTAGCAGCTGTTCCTGAACCTGGTGGTGCGAGTCTTATGGCACCTATACCTCTTTCCTGATGTGGATCCTTGATAATTACTGCTGCTCTCTGATGGCAGCGTTCCCTATAGATGCTCTCGATAGGGGGAAGTGTTTTGCCTCTGACTTCCTGGGCCCAATCCACTATCTTTTGGAGGATTTTACGCTCAGGGGTATTGGTGTCCCCCTACCAGACCATGATGCAGCCAGTCAGCACACTTTCCACCACATATGTAGAAATTTGCCAGGGTTTTTGGTGTCATAACATCTGCTGCTATGATAGGTGAACTGTAATGCTAATATGCTTCATCACCAGCCTGTCAAAACATTCATCACTGTTGATGTAAGTGCTACTGGTTTGTCATTAAGGCAAATTACTACATTCTTCTTGGGCACCGGTATGATTGATGTCTGCTTGAAACACATCGGTACCATACCCTGTTGGAATGAGATATTGAAGATATCAGTGAATACATTGGTAAGTTGATATTTAATACTCTGCCAGGTTCTCCATCCAGGCAGGATGTTTTCCTCAGATTCACTCTCCTGAAGACAGCACGCATGTCATTGTCAGAAATGAACAGGATGGGGTCATCGGGGATGTTGGGGTGCAGAGGGGTGGTTCTTCACTGTTACTGTCATCAAATAGGGCATAGAAGACATTGAGTTCCTCTGTGAGCAAAGCTTTGTCATCTGCTACTTTACTGGATTTGGTTTTATAGCAGGTTATTTCATTTAGACTCTGCCACAGCTGTTGGGTGAACCTTGTTGTTTCCATTTTCATTTGGAATCTCCCTTTCACCTAGGAGATGATTTTTACAGGTCATATCTGCTTCTTCTACATTAATCTGGATCTCTGGACTTAAATGTCTGTGATCTGGCACTCAGAGGTTCTGAATTTTATTGTTCATTTGGGGATATTCAAGGAAATTACAAAGATAACAAAATCCTGAACAATTTGCCCTCATCCACAGCTGTTTTGATCAAGTCTGTGACAGTCCTGGTGTAATTGATCAGATTATCAGTTGGGTCCTTGAACACCACCCAATCCGTTAACTCAAGGAAGTCCTGAAACTCTTCTTCAGTCTCCTGTGACCATCTTCTAGCTGTTCTGATCTCTGGAACCTCTCCATTTAGGCTCTGGCTGTATGGAGGCAGAAGGAGCATAGGCAGATAATCTGACTTGCCAAAATGCAGTCTCCGGAAAGAATGGCAGGCCTTCCTTATCCTGATGTAGCAATGATTAAATGTGCTTGGACCTCTGGTATAGCAGATTACATGCTGGTGGTAGTTTGGCAGGGTTTTCTGACACAAGCCTGATTGAAGTCACCTACTAAGATTTGTTGTGCATCAGGCTGGGCCTTCTCTTGTTTACTGACCACATCATAAAGCTCTGTGAATGCCTGTTTGTAATTGGCATTGTGAGGGATATAAACTCTGGTAAAAATCACTGATGAAAACTCTTGGGGTAAATAGAAGGGTTTGCATTTGTTCAGTATCTGATCTAAGGCAGTAGAGCAAGAGGTCAACATAACTTCAATGTCTGTACACCACCCAGTATTAATGACAAAATACACACAGCCCCTTCTCCCTTTTCCAGAATCTGAGTTTCAGTCCAGTCTATGGATGGAGAAACTGTCTGGTCAGATAGTGGAATGAAATATGTTCTGTTAGCCAGGTCTCGGTGCAGCAAATAACTGAGATTTGTCTTACCTGTCTTACTTGTATAGAATTAATAAGCATGATTATATATTAGGACCATCTGTAGTCCATCAGTTTGTGGGAAGGAACATATATTCTCATTATGTTCTTCTCCACCTTATACATTTGTAATGTTTCGTATTTTATTTTTCTGTCTGCCAATTCTCTTCTTTTTGTTATATCTTCCCTTGTTGCTTGTTCTTTTTCTGTACTTACTATTTCCCTTTCCAACTGTTCTATTTCCCGATTGTAGTCGTTTTTCATCTTAGTTACATAACTTATTATCTGCCCTCTAATGAAGGCTTTCATTGCATCCCATAATATAAATTTGTCTTTCACTGATTCCGTATTTATTTCAAAGTACATTTTAATTTGGCATTCAATAAATTCTCTAAATTCCTGTCTTTTAAGTAGTATAGAGTTTAATCTCCATCTATATGTTCTTGGTGGGATGTCCTCCAGTTCTATTGCTAATAACAGGGGTGAATGATCAGATAGCAATCTAGCTTTATATTCTGTTTTCCTAACTCTCCCTTGAATATGGGCTGACAACAAAAATATGTCAATCCTTAAGTATGTTTTATGTCTACTTGAATAATATGAGTATTCCTTCTCCCTTGGGTGCTGCTTCCTCCATATATCCATAAGTTTCATTTCCTGCATTGATTTAACCATATATTTGACCACTTAATTCTTCTTGCTAGTCTTTTGTCCAATTTTATCCAACTTTGGGTCCAAAGTAAGGTTAAAACCCCTCCTATCAATATATTCCCCTGCGTATCTACAATCTTCAAAAAGATATCTTGCATAAACTTTTGATCCTCTTCATTAGGTGCATATATATTGATCAAATTCCAGAATTCTGGATATATCTGACACTTTATCATTACATACTTCCCTTCTGGATCTATCATTTCCTCCTCTATTTTGATTGGTACATTTTTATTGATTAATATAGCTACACCTCTGGCTTTTGCATTATATGATGCTGCTGTTACGTGCCCTACCCAGTCTCTCCTTAATTTATTATGTTCCACTTCAGTTAGATGCGTTTCCTGCACAAATGCTCTATCTATTTTTTCTTTTTTTCAGTAAATGTAATAGCCTCTTCCTTTTAATTTGGTTATGTATTCCATTTATATTTATAGTCATATAATTCAACATGGCTATCTCATACTCAGTTTACACCTCATTTCCACTTCCTCTCCTCTACCTTCCCCCTTTCCCCATTTTCATCTCTCAGTTTTCCCTTTTTAAACTCAATGTATGACAACACTTCTAAAACATAAAATACTTCAACAACTCCCACATCTAAAATTCCCTTAACCCCAAGTGTCTCCCGCCCCCCTCTCTGAGTTGCCCCTTGCCGGGCAACCACAACTCCCCTCTCAGTTTGGATTAGGAACCTGCTCGCAAGCGTCAACTGATTTCGCAGTGACTGCTATTCTCTTCCACCCAACCCCCTTCAGAAAAACCTTTATCTTCACATTTAACAAAGCTCACCCTCTTTTTATTTTCTTTTCCCCCTTACTTCCCTTTTCTTTCCCTTCTTTTAGTTCTTATTTTTACATCTTTATATGTCGTTTGTCGTCATTCTTCATTCTTGTTACATCTCTTCATCTCTCCTTCTGTCCTGCAGGTGTTCTGCAAATTCTCGTGCTTTCTCTGGATCTGAGAACAGTCTGTTTTGCTCCCCCAGGATAAATATTATAAGCACAGCTGGATATCTTTATATAAATTTATAGCCTTTTTTCCATAAGATCGATTTTGCTGTGTTAAACTCCTTTCTCTTCTTTAGGAGTTCAAAATTTATGTCTGGGTAAAAATATATTTTTTGACCCTTGTATTCCAATGGTTTTTTTTTGTCTTCTCTAATTTTATTCCTTGCCTTCTCTAGTATATTTTCTCTTGTCATGTATCTCAGAAATTTTACTAAAACTGATCTTGGTTTTTGTTGTGACTGTGGTTTTGGGGTCAGTGTTCTGTGTGTCCTTTCTATTTCCATTCCTTCCTGTATTTTTGGCATTCCCAGGACCTTTGGGATCCATTCTTTTATAAATTCTTTCATATTTGTGCCTTTAGGCCCACTATCTTTATATTGTTTCACCTACTATAGTTTTCCATTATATCCATCATCTGAGCTAACAACTCTTGTGACTCTAACTTTTTTGTAACTTTCTTCCAATTTTCTTCTCAAGTCATTCACTTCCATTTCTACAGCCATTTCTTGTTCTTCCACATTTCCTAATCTTTTCCCTATTTCTGTTATGACCAGGTCTATTCTACTCACTTTTTCTTCTGTACTTTTCATTTTTCTTTTCATTTCACTAAATTCTAATGTCAACCATTCTTTTAATGCTTTCATTTGTTTTTGAAAATGTTTAAAATCTATGTACTGTCCATCTATTTTACCTTCTATTCCTCTGTGCAGAGCTTGGTCTTCTTCTTCTTTTTCTTTTGTGTCTGCACCTGTGTTTGTGTCTTCTACTTCTCTTCCTTGTATCTGTGTCTCTTCTGACTTTCTTGCTGAGCTGCTTGTCTCAGTCTGCTGGGTGTTTTTTTGCATGGCTTCTTGCTGTTTTTCCTCATCTTCTGGGATAGTTATCTGTTGGGCATCCTGTTGCTGTTTTTCTTTCCTATCATTCCCTATCCTGTTGCTTTCTTCTTCTTCCAGCTGAGAGCCCTGCTGTCAGGCATCTCTCAGCTGATCGCCCCGTGCAAGTTCGCTCCTCAGCTGGGCCCCCCTCCCGTCGGAGCTTTCTTGTTCCTTAGTGTACGCATTGCGCACTTCTGTTTGGCTCAGAGAGCCATTTTTGGAATCCAACGGTCGGGAGGTCACGACTCTACGGGGTCGCCACCAACCTCGGGGAGCGGGCTCCTCTCTCCATGATGGCTCCCTACCTCTTCATGCAGGTGAGGCCTTCTTTTTTTCTCTTCCGGCGTCTTTTCTTCTTTTTTCCCCCCGTTGTTTTTGCTTTTTCCTTCTTGGGTGCCATTTTCTTTCTTTTCTCAACAACTTTATCTTTTATTTATTATGTTTTGTGTTTCTTGAACTTTGTGTTTTCTTCACTTTATTTCTTCTTTTCTGGAGAAGGCTGGTATTCTCCTACCGGCCACTACTCCATCACGTGACTCCTCCAGAAGGAACATATATTCAAGGAAATTAGAAAAATAATAAAAGCCATGGTTATAAAGTTATAATAATGGAGGACTTTAACTATACAAAAAAGAAATTGAAGTGGCAAAAGCATAAGGAGCAGAGGGTCTCAGATGTAATTTTGGTGTAATGAAGTTGTAAAAGAAATGGATATGATTAATCTTCATATGAAAAGACAGGATTCATCAAAGACATTCATCATGTTTTTTTAAGGTGAGATCTTCTTTGATTAATTTGATTGAAATTTTTTGACAAATTAACAAAGAGTGTTGAAGACAGTAGTCTAGTTGAAGTATCACAAGGGTCTTTGAAGACACAAGAGACTGCAGATGCTGGAATCAAGAGCAAAAGAAAAATGGTGGAAGAACTCAGCAAGTCAGACAGCATCCATGAACAGAAATTGACAATAGACCTGAAAAATTGACTGTCCATTTCCTCCTACTATTATTTTCAGTAAAAACACAAAGTACTGGAGAACCTCAGCAGGTCAAATAGTGCCCTTTATGTATCTCCAACTATTATTTTCAAATTGGAGGAAACATACAGTGAAAAACTATGAACTAGTACCACTGCTTTTAATAATATGAGTGATGTGGATTTTAGTTATAAGGGCAAGTATCAAAGCAAGTCTACTCTGTTGGTTTGATTAGACCTTTTATTCATTCTTTTAGGCAAGAGAACTTGAAATTACTTGGGATTCAAATAAAGTGAAAGTCTTGCTATACAAAGAATCTACAAAATACAACAGATCTTTGGGAGTGAACAGAATAGTTCTTCGTAAATCACAAGAATGAAGTTCCTCTGGTTTAGAACTGTCATTTGAAATCTTAGATTGAAAAACCAAATAGTATTACCCTGGGAGCAATGCTATTCATGCTGTCTGTTCTGTAGGTTATTTTACTAAATCTATGAGACTGTTGTCATGGAATGTGAAGATGCCATGTCTGTGCTGTTGATAGCAGGTGCTTAATTGCTGTGATAAACATTCTGATAAATGGTCACAAACCCAATACAAAAAATGTTTGATTTTCCACAGTAGATGCTGCCTGACTTTTTGATTGTGTTTCAGATTTTTAAAAATCTTTAGTCTTTGTTCAGATTTTCAACACAATTTACACTATTTCAGAAATGTATTCCATTTATTTGAATTGAATGAATTCCAGAAGCAATATACAAATACAATAAAGCATGTGTAGACAAGTCAATTGGGAAGAAATTTGACGGCATCCATATTTACAAAAAAAAACGACGAATAAATTAAAGTTGTCAAGATCTGATCCCCAAAATAGGTTACACCAACACAAAGCTATTGTATGAAAGAAACAGGAAAGAGCATTCAGTCCATTGAGTATATGTTGTTAATTGTCCAGATTATAGGGATGGAAATTTCAAGTATTATGGAGATAGGGATGGAAATTTCAATTCCATCCCTATCTCCATAATACTTGACATAAGTACCTTCCTTTAAATGTTAATTGATTTGCTTTCCCATGAAGTGCATTCCACATTACCACACAATAGTTTTGAATTTACTTTTAATGTGCCTAGTTCTGAGTTTGAAGCTTATGCTTTTTAATTCTTAGTTGCCTCATCAAGGGAAAGGGATAATCCCGCCTTTTCTTCCTCTAATTCCATTCATTGCTGTCCCTTGTGGAAAAAAATAATGAATCACTTTCCGACAGCTGGCATACAGTACATAAAATGGCTAAAGGATCCAACATGGTAAGAAGGTAAAACAGAATTGGTCAATCCCATTCTTGATAATGCAGCTCCTAATGATAGACACCAATGCTTCACAATTCTAAAGACCTTGTTTTGGGTCAGTATCTGGACTCGGAAACTCAATTATTTTATGGTATAAATTCTTAAATTGAGGATTCTAATATAAAAGATATCAAAGGCTTTTTTAAATATACAAAAAGTAAAAGAATGACCAAAGTAGACATAGGACCAACAGAAAACGACACTGGAGAGAAGACAGAGGAACTGAATGAATATTTTGGATCATTTCTTCACTATGGAAGATATTACAAGTGTACTTGACTCTCATGGCTCTCAGAAGAGAAGTGAGTGCAGTCAAGATTACAGAAAGTACTTGGGAAGCTAAATGGTCTAAGGGTAGATAAGTCTCCCAGGCTGAATGGAATGCACCCTCAGATTATGAAGGAAGTAGCTGTAGAGATTGTGGAGGCATTGGTAATGATCTTCCAGGAATCAATGGATTCTGGCATGGCTCTGATGGACTGGAGGATTGTGAATGTCACTTTGTTGCTTAAGAAGGGAGTGAGGCATCAGAAAGGATATTATTGACCTATTAGCATGATGTCGGTGATGGGGAAGGATGAGGTTATGGAATACCTGGAAATGCATGAAAAGATAGGCTCAAGTCAGCATGGTTTTCTTAAAGGAAAAATCATGCCTAACACACCTATTTTTGAAGTTTTTGAAGAGTTCACAAAAAGGATAAACAGGGGAGATACAGTGGATGTCATGTAGTTGGACTTTCAAAAGGCCTTTGACAAGGCTGCTAAAAAAAATGAGAGAGAATTACAGGAAGAATACTAGGATGGGTAGGCCATTGGCTGATCAGCAGGAAACAGAATAAAAATAAAGGGATCCTATTCTGGTTGGCTATCGGTTACCAATGGTGCTCTGCAGGGCTCGGTGTTGGGTCCGCTTGTTTTTATGTTGTATATTAAAGATTTGGATTATGGATTAGGTGGCTTTGTGGCAAAATTTTCAGATGATTCCAAAATAGATGGTAAGGCAAGTGGT
This sequence comes from Narcine bancroftii, assembly GCF_036971445.1. NCBI lineage: Eukaryota > Metazoa > Chordata > Chondrichthyes > Torpediniformes > Narcinidae > Narcine > Narcine bancroftii. The sequence continues at coordinate 273,091,766 of NC_091472.1, read as the reverse complement.
GCTGAGAATACTGCAAGGCTGCAGAGAGACTTGGACAGATTAAGAGAATGGGTAAAGAGGAGGCAGATGAAATACAGTCTTGGGAAGTGTACCGTCATGCACTTTGGTAGAAGAAATAGATGGACAGACTATTATTTAGATGGGGATAAAATTCAAAATTCCAAGGTGCAAAGGGACTTGAGAGTCCTCATGTAGGGCACCCTAAAGGTTGAGTTGGTGGTGAAGAAGGCAAATGCAATGCTGGCATTCTAGAGGAGTAGCATACAAGAGCAGGGATGTATTAAAGCACTGGTGAGATCTCACTTGGAGTATTGTGTACAGTTTTAGGCCCCTTATTTGAGAAAACCATGCTGGCATCGGAGAGGATTCGGAGAAGATTTATTAGAATGATACCAGGAATGAAAGGGTTAGCATACGAGGAATGATTTCCAACTCTTAGACTGTTCTTGTTGGAGTACAGAAGGATGAGGGGGGACTTTATAGAGGCATTTTGCATGCTGAAAGGCCTGGACAGAGTAGAGATGGCAAGGATGTTTCCCACAGTAGGGAATTCTAGGACAAGAGGTCATAATGTCAGGATAAAAGGGTAAAAATTTTAAACACAGATGCAGAAAAAAAATTCTAATCAGAGGGGCATGAGCCTGTGGAACTTGTTACCACAAATGGCTGTAGAAGTGAGATTGCTGGGTGTATTTTTTGGCAGATATTGACTAGATGATTAGTCAAGGCATCAAGGATTATGTGGAGAAAGCAGTGAGTGGGGCTGAGTAGAAGGATAGGTCAGCTCATGATTAGAATGGCAGGGCAGACTCAGTGGGCCTACTTATGCTCCTATATTTTGTGATCTCAATTTAAGCCAGGTGTGAAATGATCACTATATTTTTTAATATAGGATTTGAAGTGGTCTCTTTGAGTATGGTGGATGCAGTAAGAAAAAGAGCTGGAACCACAATAGAAAGAAAGTCAAAGAGATAGTTTTGGAATGTATGTTTTGAATGAAGAAATAAAGCTGAAAGCACAAATAGTAATTTGGGACTGACACAGTGGCAAGAATTCCAAGGTTTCTTCGAATTCCATGCTCAACCTCTCTTTCTTCAAACAGAATAGGGATAGGGTTGCCCACCTCCTTACTTTTCACCCCTAAAGCCTCCATATTCAGCACACTATTCTTCATAATTTCTGCCAGCAGAGCCCACAAGCCATATCTACCCCATCCTATCTTCTGTATGGATTGATCCATTCACCCTTTTTGATCAACCTCTCAGTGAATCTCAGTACTTTCCTCTGCAATGGCAAGTGGTGCAATGCTTGCTTTTACACTTTCACCCTGACCAGAGATCTTCCAGGTGAGGCAGACAAGTGTCTCTTTCCCAACATCATCTACTCTATTTGGTTATCCCAATGTGATCTATGCTACACTGATGAGCCCAAGCACAGACTTGGGGAATGACTTCCAGAACATCTGCACCTGGTTTACAGCGGCCATTCTGAGCTCCCAGATGCATACTATTTCAACTTTCTTTTCCACTCCAATGCTAACCAGTCTGTCCTGCACCTTCTCTGCTGCAGAGTGAGGCCAAACGTGAATGAGAGGAGCATCCTAGGCATGAAAATTGAATTTTCCAATTTTAGGTAATATTCCCCCTCTACTTTTTTCTTTCCCTATTATGTCCTCTTCCCCCACACCCTCACTATTCCTCCATCCATTTTCATAACCCCATACCCTCCCCCTTCTGGTTTTATCCTCCTCCACTTACATTTCACCAGATTCCAGCATGAGTAATCTTTTGACTCCTTTTCTCATCCCTTTCAGAATTTCTTTTTCCCCAACTTCCTTCACCTGACTGCCTTTTTTTTCCCTTTTCTCTCTCTCCTTTTGCCTGGCACCTGTCAATCAATTGTCTCTGCCTGTCTGTTACTTATCCTTCATCCCTCCCTGGTTTTCCAATGGATACTGATCAACTCTTCTCATCCTGTCCTCATAACACAGGCCATCTTCCCCTGCACTATTAGTATTGATGAAGATGTCTAAGCTGAAAAACTCTTTCTCCCACTGATGCTGCATGATCCACTGAGTTCCTCCAGCAGAGTGTTTTTGGCCCCAGATTCCATTATCTGCTGACTCAAGTGAGTTGAAGGTGGATAGGTATTTGGGATAAAATGTTTAATATATGCAGAGAGACAAAGAGCAAAGTTAGGGTACTTAATAAGTACTCCATGTTGGTGCACTTACCAAGATATTGAATTCTGATAAGGTAGTGGCAGATATAGAGAAAGCAGGGATTATACAGTGGCCTTCATAATGTTTGTGACACTCATGGAGCTGTATTATAGACCACCCAATAGTCAACGAGAATTGGAGGATCAAATCTGCAGAGAGATAGCAGACAGCTGCAATAAACATAAGGCGGTGACTGTAGATTTTAAATGTCCACATATGGACTGGGACACCCATGCTGTAAAAGGGCTGGATGGCTTGGAGCTTGTCAAAGGTGTTCAATAAGTTTTCTAAATCAATATATAAATGTACCAACTATAGAGAGTGCAATACTGGATGTCCTATTAGGGAATGAGACAGGACAAATGACATAAGTAAGTGTAGGGGAACATTTTGAGTCCAGTGATCATAATGCCATTGGTTTCAGATCAAATATGGAGAAGGATATAGTCGGTCTTGGCCTCGGGTTGAGATTTTAAACTGGAGAAAGGAAATGAGAAATAATCTAGAATGTGTGGATTGGGATAAGTTGTTTTTTTGTGCAAGGTAATTGGAAGACCTTCAAAGGTGAAATTTTGAGAGTACAGAGTTTCTATGTTATTGTCAGGATTAAAGGCAAAGCTAGTAGGCATTGGCAACCTAGGTTTTTGAGGGATACTGGGGGGATATGGGTCAGAAGAGGTGTATAACAGGAATAGGCAACAGAGCAAATGAGTTATTTGAGGCATATAAAAAATGCAAGAAAAATCTCAAGAAAGAAATCAAGAAGGCGAAAAGAAGACACGAGGTTGCTTTGGCAGACAATGTGAATGAAAATCCTAAGGGTATTAAGAGCAAAAGGATAGTAAGGGACAAAATTGGTCCTCTTGAAGATCAGAATGGCCCATTTTGTATGGAGCCAAAAGAGGTTGGGGGAGATCTTAAATGTTATTTTTAAATTAGTATTAACTCAGGAAACAGGCACAGAGTCAAGGGAAGAAAACAAGCAGTGAGGTAATGGAACCTATATAAATGAAAGAGGAGGAAGTGCTTGCTGTCTTAAATCAAAGAAGTGTGGATAAATCCCCAGGGTCTGACAAGATATTCCCTCAGATGTTGAGGGAGGCTAGTGTAGAACTTGCAGAGGGTCTGACAGAAGTATTTAAAATGTCTTTAGTCAAGGGTGTGATGCCAGAGGACTGGAGGGTAGCTCATATTGTTCCATTCTTTAAAGAAGGCTTCAAACATAACCCTGGAAATTATATGCCTGAAGTCAGTAGTAGGTAAATTATTGGAAGGTGTTCTAAGAGATCAGATATACAAGTATTTGGATAGCCAGGGACTGATTAGTGATAGTTAACATATCTTTGGGCATGGTAGGTTATGTTTAACCTATCTTATAGAGTTTTTTTGTGGAGGTTACCTGGAAAGTTGATGAAGGAAATGCTGTCGATGTTGTATACATGGGCTTTAGTAAGGCCTTTGACAAGGTCCCACATGGGAGGTTAGTCAAGAAGGTTCAGACGCTTAGTATTCATGGTGAAGTAGTAAAATGAATTCAACGATGGCTGGATGGGAGAAACCAGGGTGGTGGTGGATAATTTCTTATCAGACTGGAGGCCTGTGACTAGTGGTGTGCCTCAGGGATCGATGCTGTCACCATGGTTGTCTGTCATCTATAATCAATGATATAGATGATAATGTGGTAAATTTGATCAGCAAGTTTGCAGACGACACAAAGATTGGAGGCATTGTAGACAGCAAAAAAGGTTTTCAAAGCTTGTAGAGGGATCTGGACCAGCTGGAAAAGTGGGCTGAAAATGCCAGATGGAATATACTGCAGCCGAGTCTGAGGTGTTGCATTCTGGAAGGGCAAACCATGAAAGGGCATAGACAGTAAGTAGTAGGGTGCAGAGGAGTGTGGGATACATAACTGTCACAGGTAGATTGGGTTGTAAAGAGAGCATTTGGCGTAATGGCCTTCATAAATCAAAGCATTGAATATAGGATTTGGGATATTATGGCATAGATGAAGGTTTTGGTAAGGCCAAATTTAGAATATTGTGTGCAGTTTTATTACCCCAACTACAGGAAAGATATCATTAAGATTAAAAAAGTGCTAAGACTATGTACTAGAATGTTGCCAGGACTTTAGGAACTGAGATATTGGGAAAGGTTAAACAGGTTAGGACTTTATTTCTTGGAGTATAGAGAATGAGGGGAGATTTGATAGAGTACTTAGAATTATGAGGGGATAAACAGAGTAAATATAGGTAGGGTTTTTCCACTGAAGGTAGGTGAGATACAAATCAGAGGACGTGGGTTGAGGGTGAAAGGTAAATGTTTAGGGGGAACTTCTTCACACAAGTGGTAAAAGTGGAATGATCTGCCAACTGAAGTGGTGAATGCAGGCTCAATTTTAACATTTAAGAATTTGGACAGATACATGGATGGGAGAGATATGGAGGGCTATAGACTAGGTGCAGGTCAGTGGGACTAGCCAGAAAAATGGTTTGAAATAGATGAGAAAGGCCAAAAGGGCCTGTTTCTGTGCTGTAATGTTCTAAGGTTTAAGGGATATTGATAAGCAGGAGATAGTGGAAAATGAAAGTGAAAAGGTGCTTGGTCCAGATGGTTTGCATGTTGCCATGGTGAAGGATTGTGGGTGAATATTGTGGAAAGACTTGCCATAGCCTTTAAATACATCTTAATGTGTGGAAGTCAAAGGATTGGATAAAGGTATAATTAGATACCATTATTCAGGAAAGAAGAGTCCAGTTATTAAGATATTGGTGCAGTGAAAGCTTTTAGAAGCAACAATCAAGTAAAAAATGAACAGAGGAGAGGTTTGATTTATTAATAAGAGCCAACGGGATGTATAAAATGCAGATTGTGTTCAATTGATCTTTCAAGAAAAAAAAATTAGAGAGGTGCAGCAGCTCGAGTTGATGTTGTTCCCATGAAGCTTAAGAAAACATTTAATGAAGTACAACAAAAAAGACTGGTTAACAAAATAGAGGCTTATGCAATAAAAAGTTCAGTATCAGCTTTGATAAAAAATTGGATGAAGTACAGAAAGCAGCATGTTGTGATAAATGGTTATTTTTTCAGGATGGAGGACAGATGACAGCAGTATTCCCAAAGGTCAGTGCTGGGACCACTGATTTCTTTGATATATATAAATGACTTGGATTCTGGAATTCAGAGCAAAATTTAAAAACTTGCTGATGGTACCAGACGTAAGGGTGCGACAAAGTATGAGGATTTTACTAATTGACTGCAACATGACACAGCATGAGCTGACAAGCAGAAGATGACATTCAATATAGAAAAGTGCAAGGTGATGCATTTCAGCAGAAGTGATCGGAGAGCCAATATAGATGTTGTCATTAAATTCCACAGAATATACATGGGCAGACAAGCTTTGGGGTGAAACATAAAAGTCTGCAGATTGTAGTGAAAACACAGACATGCTAGTGGTATTTGAAGAGCTCAGGCCTGAAATGTTGGTTACATATCTTTACCTCCTATAAATACTGAAGGACCTGATGAGTTCCTCAGCATTTCTGTATTTTGAAGACAAGTCTTGGAATTCATGCACATGAATTTTTGAAAGTAGCAGGACAAATTGAGAGCAGAGTTGACAGAATATATGGAATAGTCGGATTTATAAAATTACTGGTAGATAGAGTTTAAAAGCAGGGTTGTAATGCTGAGCATTTATAAAGCTCTGGTTAGGCCACAACAGGAGCATTGCATCAAATTCTGGTTACCACACTTTAAGAAAGATGTGAAGATACTTGAGAGAATGCAGATGGGATTTATTACAATGGTACCAGTGACGGGAATATTTAAATATATGTTTTCAGTTAGAGGATCTGGTGTTGTTCTTGGAGCAGAGGATGTTGAAGAGTGATGCAGTCTCTCTTTTTATCAGATTCCAGCACGGGCAGCCTTTGTCTTCTAATCACCACTTCATCCTGGTAGGTCTCATCTTCCTTTATCTGAACGTTTTGCTTTTATGCCTCTCTCCCCTTTTCTCTGGCATGTAGCAATATACTGACCCTGTCAGTTGTGCTTAATTTTTCCATCATTTACCAATTCCACATAGGCCCCTATCCTACCCATCTCACCTTGTCCTCCATACACTAGCTTCTTTCCTTCACATCCTCCAACTCAATAAAGTGTTTCAGCCCAAAATATTGACCATTCTTTTTCTCCCACTGAGGCTGCTCAACCCGCCAGGTTCCTCCAGCAAATTATGATTAGCTCCAGATTCCAGCATTTGCAGTCTCCTGTGTGCCTCAAGGTTGAGAGGGTGATTTGATAGTGGTATACAAGATGGAGGTAGATTTAGATGGTATAAAAATGACTCAGATTTAGGATTTGGTGCTTAAACAGGGAAGCAAGGAAGAACTTATTTAACACAGTGAGTGAAAAGGCAGTCAAGGAAAATAACTGTAGTACTGCTAGGATAGAATGCATAATGGACTGATTGGATTGCCCTTAGTTAGTTCACATGGACCTCATGCATTAAGCAGCTTCCTTCAAATACTTAATGATTCCTTGACTCTTTTGCTCACAAAGATGAGGAAAGTTCCGAAGTTAACAGCTTTCCAATTATCAAGACTCTTTAAAAAAAAGTAAGACTGTTCATTGCCCAATAATGTTCATTATATGCCAAATTGTGTTAATGGAGAAAAGTTACAACGTGGCCTATGCTAAACTTAGGAAAGTATCCCAAATCTCAGGAAATAACCAACTTGATTCCTGAAACACACGCCTATAAATCAACTTACCGCTAGTAATTAGTTTCATTAATTTACAATTAAAGTGGCAATGGTATTAAGAAAGGTTTGCTGCAAATTCTAGAGCACTGTTAATAGAAGTAGTGCCATGTTAATTGCTGTCATTTCATAAGGGATAATGGCACAGCAGTGTAAAAGTCACAAGGAATGATGGCCTTGCATAAGCAATGCAGGAGTACTTTAAATATTTTCAAGTCAAAGTTTTAGATGAGGTATAAAAGATACTTGGTATAATTATAGTACTTGGACGATTTGATATCCTACACTTTGTGATGCAGCACAGCATCCCATTTACTTTTTTGATTGGATTTTTCACTTGTAAGCTACTCTTTCTGACTGATTACCTGGATCCCTAAATTCTAACTACCAGCCCCCCTCCCAGTGTTTCTCCATTTAGTCTGTATTTCCATCTGCCATTCCTACATCGAAAATGTGTGATCTCACACTTCATTACGTTAAATTGCATCTGTCATCATTCTAGTCACTCAATCAACATACTTTTTTAATGTTCTGCTCCCTTCTTCACAATTGACTGCACCATCAAGTTTACTATCATCTGTAAACTTGAAAATACTTTCTTCTCTCCCCAAGTGTACATCAGTAATTTACAGAATGGGAAAAGATAAAGTAGATCACATTATAAAATAAGAAAGGTCATGAATCTGGAGCCAAAGAGAATTTTAAAAAAATCATAAAATGCCATAATCCTGAAAGATCGGCTTTCAATTTGGGGGGGGGGGGGGGGGGGGGGCTTAAACAGCTATATTTAGATTACATTTTAAAAAATTAAACATTCATATGTCCATATGTTCAAAAGTCTTTTGCTAATGCACCTGGGAAATACCTATCCTTCATTTTTTTTTAAATTCAGCTTCTTTAAGTCCCTTGGCTTATCCTGTGTGCCGAGCACTAAGTATCATGTGGATTTGTATTTTGCAGCAAGTGAATATTGGAGACCTTTACCATGTTGACAGGAAAATAATTAATTATTGATAGAAAAATAAAAAGCTAAATCTTCACACTAAAATTCTGTACAACTATAGTTACTTCCATGCTCCTGGCTTTCATAATCGAAATATGGTCAATAAAATGTGGTCACAATTTATTTGCCCTCAAATTGCCGGAGTATGGTTCCTGACACAGTAAAGTAATTTACAATAAACTGCAGATGCTGGGCACCCAACATAAAAGCAGAAAATGTTTGAAACACTCAACAGATCAGGATATATCTTTGGTAAAAGAAACAGGGTCAATGTCTTGGGTTGAAGACCCTATGTTATATAAAACAATGGTGCTGAAAGTAGTCAAATGGACAGGCAACATCAGCACAAAGATAAATAGAGTTAATGTCTTAGGACAAGGATGTTTATCTGTTCAACTGTGTGTTTCCCTAGCGACAAGTAATTGCTGAAAATTTCCTATATTTTCAGTGGTTACTTCAGGTGTCACTTTTCCAAATGCTTTTGATTGAGATTCGTTGAGAAAAGGTAGGCTTGACAGATGCAATTTTAGTGGGCTGGGGTGGGGGGGGGTTGGGGGGGGAGTTATTTTCCAGTTTGAATTACTTTATCAACAGCATTTGATTACAACAGTGGTAATCAATTACAAAAACTTTGGCTGATTTCCTATGCTGCAAACCACAAGCAGCACAGTCAATTGATGCCACTTCCATGGAGACAAGCTTTCAAGATTTGATGGGAATTTATCTGAAAACCTCTTGGAAGCTGTTTCCACCTTCCAAAGCTCTGGACAAACTCCTCATCTCAGAAACTCACTGAACCAATATTGGAGTCTTTCAACTGGCTCTGGAACCAATTCTATCTGTAGGATCTTGGGCTTTACATATTTTAGAGATTAGAAGAACCAGAGATTCATGCTGACAAGATACAAAATACCCATCTTGGCGTGTGGCGATCAATTGAAATTGGGCAAATCACTTTCGATAGAGTTTAGAGAAGGTCAAAGATATAAGAGTTCTACTGTTTACGGATATGGGAAGATTAAAGTAGACGGGGCTGTTCTTAGTAAGACAAACAAAAGAAGAGATTTAAAAATGTGGGGTGTTCAGAAAGCATAAATTTAAAAAAAACGTGTTGCTAATCATTCCAGGGTTAACAACCAGCTGGCATAAGTTTAAGTTGATTAGCAACATGAAATATGTATGCACAGATTCAAAACTGTACATGTATTGGAAATGTTTAGAAATTAGAAAGCACTATCCGAAAGAATGATGAAAATTCAAGTTCAAGCTCAAATTGCACAAATACAACCTGATGAAACAGTGTTGTCTGGTCCTTGGTGCAAAACATGCAAAAACACAAACCAGACAAGTGATATATATGCAGAACAAATATACATATCTAAAAATAAATAAATATTGTTTTATAAATAGTCGAGTCTCGGAGGGTTAGTGTGAGCAGCTCTTTTAGTTGTTCGACAGTCTCACTGCCCATGGGAAGCAGCTGTTTCTCAGCCTGGTGGTTCTGGCTTTGATACTCCTGTATCTCTTTCCTGATGGGAGTAGGTGAGAGATGCTGTGGTGCAGGATGGTAAGAGTTCTCAAAAATGATCCTGGTAGATTACATCTAATGGAGTGATGGGGGGGGGGGGGGGGGCGGAGAAGGGAGACCCCAGTGATCCTCTCTGCCACTCTTATGGTCCTGTGGATTGAACTCCAAACCAATTCTTTACAGCTGTGATACAGCTGGCTAGGACACTCTTTATAGAGCTCCTGTAGAAAGTTGACCTGATGATGGCTGACAGCCTTGCCTGCTTCAGTCTTCTCAGGAAGTGCATTTGCTGTTGCGCCTTCCTGACAAGTGAGGAGATGTTGTGTGTCACTTGTTCAGTAGACTCAGACGAACTTGGTGCTCTCTTCTCTCTCCACTACCAAGTTATTAATGTGTAGTCAAGGGTGCTTGTTCCCAGTCCTTGTGAAGTCCACAATCATCTCCTTGTCCACATTGAGACTCAGGTTGTTATTTTCGCACCATATCACGGGATTTTCTACCTCTTCTCTGTGGTGTGATGCATCATCATTGCTGAGGCCAACTACTGTTGTGGTTCTGCAAACTTGATGACTCTTTTGGAGCTGGATATGGCATTGCAGTCATGGGTCAATACCGTGAATACAAGCTGGATGAGCACCCAGCTCTGCAGTGCGACACTGCTCGATGTTCTATGCCAACCTGGATAGACTGGTCTTTCCATTTTGAAGTTCAGAATTCAATTACAGAGAGAGGTGTTCAGTTCCAACAGGACCGTTCTCCACCAGCCTTCGGGGAATCATAGTATTAAATGCCGAGCTGAAGTCGATGAACTGCAGCCTAGCTAGCGTACGAGGCGTAATTCTCCAGGTGCATCACGACAAAGTGGAGAGATAAGGCTATAGCATTATCAGTGGAATGGTTTATTCTGTAAGTGAATTGAAATGGGTCCAGTGTCTCTGGGAGGTGCACTTTGATGCGTTCCATCACCAGATGCTCGAAGTATTTCATAAAGGGTGGAAGTCAGTGTCATGGGGAGGTAGTCATTGAGACCAGTTACTGTCACCATCTTTGATACTGGGATGATGGTGGCTATCTTGAAACTCGAGGGGCAATGGACTACTACAGTGACCTGTTGAAGATGTCCTTTAAGGACCTCTGTCAGATGGTCTGTATGTTCCTTCAATATCTATCCAGGTATGTTGTCTGGTACCGCTGCCTTGCGTAGATTAATCTTGAATAGGGTCCTCTTCACCTTGGCTGCAATGACCTAGTGTGCCAGTTCATCAGGGGGACTCTGAGCTTTCTTCAGTGTCAGCAGGTTTTATAAGGGAAATGGATAAATACTAAAAGCACAAAATGTTACAGTAAAATAGGAGAAAAATAAAGACAAGGGCTGCATCGGTTTGCCAAGATTTCCTATATTACATTGTCATGTAAAGTTACATCTTACATCCATCAAGTTTCCAAAAACAGAGTTTAATCTTTTCAGCGACTCTTTCTCAGAACCAAAAAAGAGACAAAACAAGTGAGGTTTCATTGCAAAGAAAATGGCATTGGCAGTGTTGAATTATGGTATTGCTGGGCTTGTAGCCTTTATTTTAAAGGGGCCCTAAATTGTGTTGGCACATACGTGGTCCTAAATAGTGCTGGCTGGCACATGCACAATGAGGGGGAAGTGTGATTGGTGTTTCCCCCCCCACAGCCCCGAGATAGCTTCTGACACTCACCCTGCTCGTGCTTTGGGAAGTTTGAAATAGTCTTAATTATTCTTAACAAAATGATGCTAGTTTTCTCAGATCACTATATATTCAGTGATTACCAGTAGCATATCGAAGGAACATTGCGCTTATGGCAAGCATTGAAATTGGACCCCCTCCCCTGTTAAAACTTACTTACACAGTTTGGACTTGCACTGAAATATGCTCCCCATCCCCTCCCATTAAAACTTGCACATTTTGTTAAAACAAAACTCATTTATGGCGACAGATGGCTCAATGCAGGATCAATGGCCATCTTTTGTTACCCATAATCTCCCACGCAAGCTGAAAACCGCTCTGCCAGCCCAACGCAGAGCAGTTCCAGTTGTTTGGGGGGGGGGGGGGTAGGGGTAACAAAAGCAGCCAATGGTCCTGCATTGAGCCGTCATCATGAGCTGCCAGACAGCCCCGAAGCAGCCCAATCAGATTCTGGAGCGACACTCCAGTGAACTCCAGCAGCACTGTACCCCTGCTGCTGCATTGGGGGTTAGAAGGATTGGGAGGGGCGGGGAAAACTATCAGTGTGGTATCTCATAACTGCAGAAACTATGAGATTCAACAAACCCATAGTATGTGTTAATAACTCTGATAAAAGGTGATGAAAGGCTAAATTCACAAATCTTAAATTTAAGTTTTGTGAGTTTAACCTTTTATCACCTTTAATCAGGGTTATTAACACAGACTATCAGTGTGGTATCTCATGACCACTGCACAAAGATGAAAACAAAAATGTTTCTCATAATTCATAGTACATAAACACAGGGGCCCTTGAAAATACAGGGCGTATAACATATACTACGTTCGCTACTATGTTAATCCGGCCCTGGTGTTGGTGTGGCTAGAACAGAGGGAATATGTCTAATATGAGAAGGCCAGGGTTTCAGTGGGTATAAGGATCATCTCCTCTAAGTATTAATAAGGGCAGGGAGAGAAAAAAATAAATAAAAGCCATGAAATGTAGACAGTTGGAGATTTAATAGAAATAAAGCCATATATGAAATGCAAGCCTGCAGACATTTTCCACAGGTCAGCTAATATCACTCATATGGCTGACTTACAGTAGAAATGGCCTCTTCAGACACTGATAACGAAGTGAGTGACCTGAAGTAGAGGAATTCAATATCAAGACCAGATTACTACAGCATGTCCTTAAAATTAGATGTGCAGCAGGTCACAGTGAGAGTGATGGGAGAATCAAAGAGGCACAGGGAAAAGGAACTCTGAGTCTCCCCTTCAGACTCCACAACACACTTACTCAATCTGCTTTTAGTTTCTCCAATATGGTAAATACATCCTATTTCTTTTACCATCTTTGCAACTTGAAAATTGTTTGTTTTCTCCTTTACCCCAGTTCTGGTGAAGTGTTTCTGACCTGAAATGTTAACTCTGTTTCTCTTTCAACAGATGCTGGCTGACCTATTGAGTATTTCCAACATTTTCTGTTTTTTATTTGAAATCCAACATAATCAGTTTCTCTTAATTTTTACCTAATTGGGAATCTATTCAACCCACAGGACCTACATTCCAGAAACAAGTTAACCTATTTCAAGTAATTGAGCTGCAGAATTCAGATCTTTATCCAAGTCCCATTGAATTGCTCACCAAAGCAAACAATTGCCCTTGCATTAATCATCTGCAAGGCAATGGTCCTCATAACCTGTCTCTGCTGAACAATAGAGTCTCAATGAAACTGTGGAAAATATATCAAGAGCCATTTCTCAATGAAGGCATAGAGAGATAATGTACTTCAGTTTGTCAGCACAGCTGTTCATCAACTGAGAGAAAAAAAACTTTGCAAATATCAAGATGTCAAACGATCTCCCATGATTCTGAATCTTGGGCCACTGACAGAGATAAGTGTCAAAACAATGAAAAATGCTACCAATAAGTTTTCGCAAAGCTCTCCAAATCCACTAGCAGATTAGGCAGATTGGTATCCTCTCCTGGGAAAATGCCCCTAGCATTGAGAATCTGATTCTGTCCAGTCACAACTGTTGAACATGTCATGTCTTTCCCAGGTCTGACACCTTATTGGGAATTCTATTCCATCAGAGCAAGGAGTTATCAGTGAAAGTGGTGGTGACTCAAGGATGATCTCAAATCATCTTTGTGAATATGAACATTTCCATGAGAAAAGGTTGACCAAGCTAGGAACTTTCTCTTTAGAGCTATGGAGGATGAGGGGCAATTTAATAGAAGTATATAAGATTCTGAGGCATAGATAGGGCAGACAGCCAGCACCTTTTCCCCAGGGTAGCAATGGCCAATACCAGACGACATCTGTTTAAGGTGGTGGGTGAACAGTTTTAGGAGAAAATTCAGAGGCAAGTTTTTTGACACAGAAAGTGATAGGGACCATTGTACAATAGGGACATTTAGGCACATGGATGTAGGAAATATAGATGGTGGGGGTGGGGTGGGAGGTGTAGTTGTGAAGGGTTAGACTGATGCTGGAATAGGTTTATATAGGTCACCACAACATTGTGGACTAAACAGCCTGAACTGTGCTCTTCGATGTTCATTATAATGTAATATTCCTACCTACTCGTGGTAATCCATAAATGTTTATGAGATTCATGAATTCCTGTGGTGTCATGCAGTCCCACAACAGTGGTGGTAAAAAAAATTCAAAAGAAAATGTGCCTTTAGTTTGCTATGATCTATATACTTTTTTTCTCTCTCTACTTTTAAACATTAATTAAAACTTTGTTGCTATTCCTGTCCTATTGTAAATTGTAGCACATTACTTTTTACTGCCAAGATGTGTATCAAATTCCATTGTAATGATGTTTCAACATGTCTTTGCTAAGGACAGTGCAGTCAAATCTCATTTAACATTCGCAGTGTTCTGATAACACAAAGACCCTGTTGGACAAGCAGTTATGTTATTTGACTCAAAGTACTCTGAGTTAATGCATAGGAACATTTATTTCTGATAAGAAGTATAAAATATTAAGGTCCATTAAAATTCATAATAATGAAACTTGACTGTAAATGTAGAAGCTTGGTTATTCAATTTTAAGTATATTTTAATGAAACCAGATGACTGCTCATCTTGCATTCTCTCTGGCTGAGAACTTTGATCTTTCACATTACTAGTTCCAACTTAGTAACTTTTTTGCTACGTTGGCATTGTATCTTAAAGCAGAAGTTCGAAACACTTAGATAAACTTTTAAGTTTTTGACACTGAGATAATGCAGGTTCTCAGTAAGCATAAGATTACTTGGGAAGAATCCAGTCTAAAATTCTAAAGCCTGGTCGATGTGAACAAGGGCAGAGGACAATGGGAGGTCGGCTACAATGACGCAGATTGACAGGATTAGTCAAAAGCACAGCAGGAAGGCCTGAAAATGCAGGTTCAACAGCTGGGGCAGCAAATGCCCTTTCACAGGTGTGCAACATTTGTGGCTTTATGATTCCAGAATCTATCTCTGTACTTTCCTTACATCACACTTGAGTGCAGATTCTCATTTATCAAACCTCAAAGCAAAACTGTGGACTTGTAACTTTTCCAACTGAACCTCTTAAATATTTACCAGTCACATATTCATGGCTGTCATAGATTACAGTGAGAATCAAGACCCAAAATTGGAATACTATCACCATCCATTTTTCTTTTCTGATGCACTCAAAGTAAATGACCCCCTTGAATTTTAAGAGAATAAGCAAGTTGATACAATCAATAGTTAAGATGTAACTCATTCTGTGTGATGCTCTTAAAATGGTTTCTCGTTATTAATTATTTTGTTGGCTGTGGTTAAAGTTTAATTAACCAATCCCTTCTGCACTGACAAGCATGTTTTTCATAATTTTACAGTGGTCATATATTATATATACCCTGACAATTTAAAAACAATTTTTACAATTTTAATTTTTTTTTAAATGTGAAAAAAATACACAGGAATAATTTCTGAGGAAATAAACACAGGGTCTTCATAACTAATAATTCTGGAATAATTAATACCATAAATTACAATCCTCAGTCATTTGTTACATTTGTATAATATACACAGTACCAAAGTAAAATGCTTTGAATGTATTCATGCTTCGATTAAAGAACATTGAATTTTAAGGATTCTTTATTGGGTACCTCTCTTCCATTTAGTTTTTCCAAGATCAATAAGGATATATCTAATCCAATATTCAAAATATATATTGCAAATCTAGTTCCAATTTAGGAAGTGTTTTTAATTTTAAAAACTTTGGTTAATCTAGTGCTAGTTCTCAATTATTTTATTCGTCCATCAATAATTGATCAATCTTTCTCTATATGGAAACGTTGTCCATCCTTAGAAATCTATTGGAAAGAAATTCTTAATATCTAGCTATGACCTGATCCAATAAGTGCTCTTTTTGGAGTTATTAAATCAGACAGAGGGAGTTTTTCCTGTAGCGTGCAATGGGTTGTGGCCTTCTCTACATTGTTGGCTATAAGAGCCATCTTATTCAAATAGAAAGACTCTAGACCTCCAACAGTGTTTCTCTCATATTATGTACTATTTAGGAAAAAAAATAGATATCACATATTTGATTCATTGATGAAATTTGAAGATACATGGTGACCTTTTAATATCTTATTTTCTTTAGATGTAAATATTTTTAATGTGATTAGATGTACTCACTCTTGCAGATGAGATATAGTCTTACCTTTGCTTTTTTGATCCACGGAGTGAATCAAAGCTACAAAATATATGTAACACTCGTGTGTGTGTGTGTGTGTGTGTGTGTGTGTGTGTGTGTGTGTGTGTGTGTGTGTGTGTGTGTGTGTGAGGATATATCTATACATCTAATGTCTTTTCTGTCTTTACCCAATGCAGTGGAGTGGGGACCGAATTTATATTGTTTGAAGTTTTATCTTGGTATAAATACATAAGTGTTAATGTTTTTTCAGTTTTGTTGTCTTTTCTTCATTTTACTCCCTTATATTAAAAAAACTGAAAGAGAGAAGAATTTTAAAAAATAAATATTATAACTCAGTGGGAGTACCATCACAGAAGGATTAGAATGATTCAGGCTTGTGGCTCCTCACTATCTTTACCAAGAGCAATGAGGGACAGACAATAAATGTTGCCTTTACTAACAATGCCAAGATCACAAATGATAGAAAAAAACACATCTGGCTGACTAAATTCAGCAATAACTTTTGAAAAAGCTTGAGGTTAACATCCAGGATTAACTAATTTAAACATATACAAATAAATAATCAGTCGGGAAGCAGGGCAATAATCATGATCACTTTAGTGTTCAATTGGCTTTGATCTGAGAGCATGTATGGAAAAAATGCTTGGCTCTCATGTCAGTCTTGCCTAACCAAATGTGAAGAGAGGGAATGCGCAAAGGAACAATCCCTTACCTGCTGTGTTAAATAAATAACAAATAATTCCACTGTCATTGTCTAAGACAAACAAATGTACTTAACTGTGGACAAAAGCTATGGGGAAGTGTTTTTGTTAAATTCCCATAACTTTATGAATTCACATGCATAATACATGTCATTAGACACTTAGATTTTTTTTGGATAATATTAAGCATCTGTCACAAAAGCAACACCATGACCTTTATTGCTAAAAGTCTATGAATCTTAAAATGACAATCTATCCCCTATAATTTATTTGCAAATAGTTATTGGGATTCTGATCCTACATTTAATTAGCTGATAATTTTTTTTTCACTAAATTATTTTACTGCAGGGAATGGCACACAGTCACATTGCTCAGCAATAACAGTTCTGATAGGTAGAGTTTTAAAAAAAAACTGTAATATAGATGACATAGAATTATGAGAACAGAGTTGAGTTGGAACAGTAAAATGCTAATTATTGATTGCACCTTTCTTGAGACCTTTGAAATCAGAGAAACATGGTCATAATTATGTTTTTTCCTCCTTATTTTTAAGTAAAAGATAATGTTAATTATTAATGATGAAAGGAAGGTAAATATAAACTGCATGATTTAAAAATTGCTGCATTAAGGATGTTTTAATTTTAAATGAAAATGCTAATGTTATTCTAAGCAGATCAGATTAAAATGATCCTTACTGTGAGTTATTGTAACCCATATTTTATGTTATATTGCCAATGAAATGTGGAAAGATCTGCAAGAGATACACTTCTAGCTGTAAATGTTACCAAAAAAAAAACCTGTAAACTAAATGATAAAAACTAATCATTTTCTTTCAGAGTGAATCATGATTTCCAATTTCTTTTACATTTACAAAAGGAACAGGCAAGACAGTCACTTTCACAAAAAGAAATCACTTCTGTCTTGAATGTTTGGGAATATCTGCATTTCAGTTGACAGTAATTAGCATTAACTAATAAAAAGCACTCACATTGCCACTCCAAAGAATTCATGTTTTGCTGTTGATATGACAATGTCTGCTGCACACAGAACTTTGAGGTAGTCGTCTTTACTGCTTTGGTAGCCCCAGTGCAAAACAGAGGAACCCAATTCCCTTCTGGCCTCAGCAAAGATGTCTTTAATGAGAAAAAAATATTCAACAATTCAATATGGTGCAAAATTAACTCGTATGTCAGCTTTGCCTCGTCTAAAGTTCAGGTTAATTAGCTTCTGCTTATTTTATAGAACTTCTCAGAGTTGTTTGCTTGTATAATCAAGGCAAGGAAGCAGAACCAAATGCTGAGGTGCAAAAGCTGACAGAAGCAAGGGCTGCCTCAACATCCTCCCCTCTATGAAAAGCCAACTGTCTGCTTCATAAAACTCGCTTAGCAGACAGTGAAACAAAATGGACTGTAAAGTTCGTTAAATGAAAATATTAAAAAAGAATTAAGCTAATGGAGATAAAATTAAAAGAAATGAGGCAACAAAAACATCACACCAAAAATGGCATCACTGTGACAGCTAAGTTTCCTAATGACGGACTGCATTCGGAAAAATTAAATGGCATTCCATGCTTAAATTTCTTTGGAAAGTAATGATCCATGAATGATGCTCACTCCAGGCATTTAGAAGTAGGAAAAAAAATGCTCAACAACAACAAAGAGGATTCAGAGACCGACAGATTTTTTGCAACAATGAAGGTGTTTTTTTTTCTTTGGTAGGGGGCGAGTTGAGGAAGGAAAGCTTTTATTTCATGCAGAAGCAATACCTGGTACATCTGTAAAGGTCTCGCCAAGGACAGAAACTTCAAAGGTTAGTCCATTTTCCTTCAGCTTCAATAAGGTCTTGAAGAAGAGTTCAGGGTCTTTGTCATGCTCCCTTAAAACAAAGCAAAGTTCAAACTAGTTAGAGGGCTTGACAAGTTAAATAAGGAAGCATTTGTTAAGTCATGAAAAAAATACAGACACCTTATGTTTGGGAAAACTGCTTTCCATTTTAAACCCATTCAAAAAAGTTTGGCTGCAACATAACTTAGTTGTCAAGAATTCTTTATAATCCTTTACATGCATTTGTTCAATTATACTGTGTCCATATTGTGATGGTTGGCAAAAACTAGTTAAGAGTTTGACACTGTGAGGGAGAAAATTTAGCACACACAGTTGAAATGACAAGATTGTTGAAATACCCTACACTAATGACTGCGTTTTTGCTGATTCTAATTTAGCTCCCTCACACTGCCAAGTTCAGTACTCCTCCAGCTTGGTTCATTGATGAAGTCAGCAGGACTATTTATTTATAAAATAACTTCATCCCTTGGCCTTTCCCTAAAATAAATTGTAGGATATGAAAATAGAACACAATTCTATATAATTTTTTTTTCAAAGGAGTAATGATTTTAAAGAGATAAAATTGATCAATATGAATAGTGGCCCAATAGTAATCGGCAGCACATTTGATTTGCATCCAGAGAACCAGAGAAGATTACAGCACAGAAACAGGCCCATTTGGCCCTTCTATTCTGTGCCAATCTATTTTTCTTGTCTCACCGGTCTGAACCCATCCTATAGTTCTCCATACACTTCCCATACATGTTCCGGTCCAAATTTTTCTTAAAAGTTAAAATTGAGCCCACATTCACCATTTTAGCTGGCAGCTCATTCCACACGTCCATCCATCCCTCCCTCTTTGTGTGAAATTGCATCTAAACATTTCCCCTTTCACCCTTAATCCATATCCTCTGGTTTATATCTCACCTCCCCTCAGTGGAAAAAAAAACCTTACCTACATTTACACTGTCTATCCCCCTCATAATTTTAAATACCTCTATCAAATCTCCCCTCATTCTTCTATGCTTCAAGGAATAAAGTCCTAATCTCTTTAACCTTTCCCCTTCAAATTAGGCCTTAAATTGTATCCAATGATCTTCCCACAAAAAAAATCCCAAGAATTCGTGCAAGAATTCATCTGCAGCACTTTTAAGAGTTAAATTTAATATAATGACCAAGTTAAGATCTGAGACACCAAATTTCCTGATTCTTCATTAGTTTTTACAACACAATAACATACAGAATGTTACATCAGATTCTGAACACAAAATAACTTCCCGATACTCTATGGTTACTTAGAAAGGTTCTCCAAAATAATTCATGTTGGTTGAAAGCAGTTAAGAGTATTTTTATATTAGTGCATACTGGCTCGAGTTTTGGATAAAAATTGGTTGAAGAAAGTTTACTGTTGCAATTTTGTGCAAAGTAGGACTGAAAGTGCAGGGAAGTCCTGTGACATAGATCAAATAAAACAAGCCAAAATACTTTAGCAACATCATATTGCTATTTATTCTTTGTCTTTTTAAAGGGAAAACATTCCCAATAAAATATATCCCATTTTAATTATAAATACTGGGTTTCAATAGAATTTTTATCCTTGGTGAAATTTTTATTAAAGTGCTAATTAGTGAAAGATGGATTCACAGGTTTATTGCGCAGTTCCCCATCACAACATTAATCAATCCTGCAATCAGAACATATTAATTTTTTTTATTTTAGCACTTGTCCAAGAAACATGAAATTCTCATTAACCCTCCGAGTTCCATCTATTTGCTATTTACATCCACCTTTTTTCAAAATTCCTCAAAGTGTAATATGAAAATGTTAAATGAGAAGTGGGTAGCCTAATCAATCCCTTCAATAGGAGATTTTCATGCACAAGGTAAAATTGCAGTTTATTTGTACGTGTTTATATCTCTAATAAGTACTAGTGAGAAAAAAATCCAATCACGCGATACGCAAGGTAAAGTCCAGATTCAACGTCTACTATATCTGAAAAATACAAATTATATTTTTTTTTGTGGATCAAGAACAGCATCATGTACAAGGACTGTAAATTTAGTCTACAACAGCATCTTGCTGAAGGTCAAATGTCTCTGCAACATTTTAATAATAATTTAAAGCAGCAACTCCAACTACACTATTTCTGCAGGGTTCATTTTAGGCTCCTAAGGTGTGGTATTAACAGAGCTTATTTATTTTAATTTGAGAGGCTCTTATTTGTCCATTCCCTTGTGGCAAGGCTGATTTCCATGATGATTCCTTTCTTAATTTTAATACCCTTTTTACTCATCATATAGACATTAGAATTTTGCAGAAAATAATGGAACTCCTGTGCAGAAAGAAAAGACAACTGAAGGGATGATAGTAAACTAGCTTTTGCAATTAATTGGTGTATGGTAGTGCACGTGTATGATAACAGAATTTTTCACCAAGGAAAGCGAGGTTAATTAATGTATGAGCTGCATTCACCAAGATGCTGAATTTAGTATTTTTCCCCAATGGTGTCTTAAGTGCCTTGATTTCCCAGTAATGACCTAGTTCTCCTAATGAGTAACATTAACCCCTGGCTGTATCTGTCCAGGACTTAATTGTCAACTGAACTGAAAGAGAGGAGTTTGCCGATCAGCAGGTATGTGGTACATTAACACATGTCAACTCAGGTCCTAATAAATAAATCTGTTGCCATAGGAATGGCAACATCAGTTGCATGACTGCTTCTCAATTTTGAATGTTTCGAGCAATGCAGTAGGACGTTTGTGGAGTAAATAATAAGAGTGGGGGTCTAGGGTTGAAATTACAAATATGTGGAAGAATATGAGGTGGGATGGTTAGAGCAATGCTATTACAGTGTCAGTGATCAAGACTGGGGTTAGAATCCTGTAGAGAATTTGTACACTATCCCCATGTCTGTGTGGGTTTCCTCCAGGTGCTCTGATTTTCTCCCACCGTCAAAAAAATGTACCTGGGGTGTAGGTTAATTGGGTGTAATTGGACAGCATGGGCTTTTGGGCTGAAAGGGCCTGTTACTGTGCTAGATGTCTAAATTTAATTTTTAAAATAATAAATGTAATAAAATATTAATAAATTAAAAATATGCTGCTTTCTCAGGTAATTCTTTGAAATTGTTAAATAGGTTTTCTTTAAGTGATGATCTTTCCTTCTGTAGTTATATTACCTACCCCATCATCCTTGCAGTTCAATAGCAAGTTTCTGATTCTGATTACGGCTCACAATTTGGTCATTTTTTTGGGCTCTTGTATCCCTTAATTAACAAACCTGACATTAAAGTAACCAGCCAGCAAGTGCACACAACCGGGTGGCATTTAAAGTGTTTTATCATGAAATTATCCCAACAGAGTCCATCCTGCAAGATAACATCATCATCAATACTCCATGCAAGACCCAACAGCTCAAGCACAATATTGCCTGCCATTTATCTGTTGTCAGCATAGGTTACAAACTGTAATCCTTGACTGCCTTGGAATTAGAATGTCTTTGATGTCCCCACAAGAGTTTTTTGCCTGAAGGCTTTACCAATGCTCTGCAGCTCAATGTTTATTCCTCGTAATCTTCCTCTCATCTCCAGGCTACTGGTGACAGATGGTTATGTGCGCACAATAGTGTTAGAGTTTGATATTTTTTGCTCTCTATACAACGAATATCTATCAGACGTGGGCCAAGAAAGATGACATAGCTCACTTAGGTATGACAACAAACAGCTTGAGTTGATGTTTTTTGTCTATTCTTCCCGTCTCCCTGTTTGTTCTCTTTCTAAAATTCTCAAAGGTAAAGTCTATTAACTTTGCCGGCTTTTATCAAAAACACAGAAAATGTTATTATTTTATATCACTGTGTCAATAGTTTATTCATGTTTGTTTCTATATGTTAATATATTCCCTATAATATCTGTACCTCAAATTATTAGATAAGACCATGAAATAAATGACTCGTTTATCTGTGTTTCGACTTCATGACCTGAAGCACACTAAAATTTACTGTGCTTTCATGATTTTTAAGGATTCCCTCAATATAAAGTATGCTGGCAATCACCTCTGTCTCTATTAATGTTTAAGAACATTAATTTTTTTTTAACATTAATTTTATTTTTTTTAAACTATTGCTTGCTCTATATTTTGTGCTGATGAAAAATAATTTAAAATAAATAAAAGGCATGGAATAATATCTGCATTATGGATCAAGGATTTCAGGTATAGTTGATGTATTTCACAGCTTTGTATCACTATATGCTTGAGAATAAAAATACTGACATTAACCTTTTGTTTAAAAAAAAATCATTATCAAAACATAATTAGTAAACTAATTTTAGGTCAATTCTTCCCCTGTTAAAGCTTTATACCATATCACCAGAAATGTCACATTTTGTTTCTCAAGGCCCTGGAGTCAAAGATGAAAATCCCTTTAGATACCAGCTGCTGCAGATCAGCTATGAAAGCTTCTGGAGTTTTAATGTAGTGGAAGTCAAATCTGCGTAAAGGCGATTTACTTTTCTGTTGCGCGTACTGACTACTTCACCTGTAAGCAGTTGTTCAATAAAATCTGACCTGCTGATCCATCTCAAGCGTCTTCATCCAGACACCTCATAATCTAGGATGAAGTAGACTCTAATCAGGCCACATGCAGATTAGACAGGCTAAGAGGTTACTGGGACAAAATGTTCACATTCACCACTGGAAAATTATTGGGCATCAAGTCCATTCACCCTTACAACCACTGCAGTTTAATCTCAATTTATTCGTCTCTAACAGCACTGAAAATTGAACTGAATGATTGCACAGTTGTGATTAGCTGAGCAGCAGATTCTGCTCTGTTTAGAAGAGATGAGAAATCCAGTTTAGTCAGTGATAAGATGTGGACAGTCGCTCTGAAGAGACAGAGATAATTTAAGTTTATAGGTTACCTTGGAAGTACATTACTCACCACCTGTGTGGCCAGACAATGTGTAAAGGTTTATGCTGGGAATCAACATCTTGATTTTCCTCCAAATTCCAACTGAACATTCTGCAGGGGTTAAAGGCCACACGTTCCTTATCTTCTCCTCCTTGATAAGTACTTGTACATTCACTTTTCTTGATGTGGCTCAGATCCTCGAGTGATTCTGATGGGCTTGATAGTTCTCCCCTTTTTTCAGCAGGTTGAGATTCCAGGATTGAGGAACTGTTTCTCATCAATCCATCATCTGGTTTACACTTTTGCAAAGCAATCAAGGCCTCTAAATCCTTACAGTCTTCAATGTCTTGAATATCAGTCATCTGAAGATTTTGGCAAAGTTTATGTGCTGGCAGAAATCTGAAGCGAGAGTAGATTATGATGCAATGCAGGCTGAAGAAATCATGGCACAAGCAAAAGGACACAGTAGTTAAAAAGAATATGAAAATTATGTGTAGTATGGGAAATGAATAATTGGTAAATAAAATAATTTAAATGAATATTACACAGTTTTTCCACTTTAAATAATTCATCCAAAACAATTGCTTTTAATGTATTAGCATTACAAGGATAATCTGTTATTTTTCTCATAAACTATAATCAACAGTCATATACATATGCACCAATGCTATCTTAATACCACACTTGGGATTTTCAGTGACATGGAACTACACAGAATAAATGACAGAAATGGACTATTCAGTCCAACTAGTTGACACTGTTGTTTATGGTTTGATGGAGCCTCTTCCTGCCATCCAAATCTACTATTGCAACACGCTTGTCGTTTCTCCAGCCTCCCCTAAAGTGCAACCATCATAGTCACCTCAACTAGTTCCTTTACAGAAGCTTTCCACCCTGCCAAAAATTCTTTGGGTAAGGAAATTTCTTCTGAATCCTCTGCTGGATTCACAGAATTGTTACTCACCAAAGGCGGCCATTTGGCCAGTAGACTCCACACCACTTCTTTGTATGGACAATTAATTCTAAAGCTGCATCCCTGCTCTCCCTTAATGCTGCAAAGTATTGTCCTTATTCATGCTAACTGTACATTAAATTTGGCTTCATAGAATTCCACATCCAAATCTTGTTGAGTAAAACAAAAATCTTCAAATTTAGTCCTTTTGCTAATCATCTTCATTCTATGTCTTTTGAATCTTGACCTTTCTGTCAATGAGTACAGTTTTTTTTCTTTCGCTCATCTATATGATTCAACAGATTTTTTGCAACTTCCTTTAGTTCAAGAAGAACAATCCCTGCCCATTGCTTTTACACTCTCTCTCTCTAAAGCGTTTAAACCTTTCTTCATGCACAGCACCAGAAATAAACACAACACACTTCACTACATTCAAGGAAATTCTCTGTATCCACTTCATCAAAACCTTCAGTAATTTCAAAAATCTTTAATTAGGTCACCATATCTGTTCACCAATATGTGTTACATTACATTTATGGGATAATCCTTGTAAATAATTTCTATATTCTATCCAGTGCTTCTTAAAATGTGGTGATCAAATGGGTTACCCAGTTAGCGTAGCAGTTAGCACAATGCTATTACAGTGCCAGCAACTCGGGTTCGAATCCAGCACTGCCCATAAGGAGTTTGTATACACTCCGTGTCTACTCTCCGGGTGCTCTCGCTTCCTCCAAACACCTTCAAAATGTATAAGGCTTGAAGGTCTAATGGGTGTAATTGGGCAGCATGGGCATGAGGGCCAGAAAGGCCTGATACTGTGCAGTAATCCAAACACAGGCGAATTAAGGTTCAATGCAGTTAATGAGTCCACATTTAAAAAAAAAAATAACAGTCAAAGAACTTGCTTAAAAAATTTAGCTGAACTGATTATCTGTACATGTGTATCAGATATGTGTGCCCAAATTATCCAATATCTAATTATACCAAACAGGACTCTGAGTTCTGCTTTTTTGTAGTGTGGCACAGTAGCTAGTGCAACACTGTTAACAATGTCTGCGATCATGACCTGGGCTTGAATTCTGTACTGTCTGTAAGGAGCTTGTACGTTCTCCCAGTGATTGCATGGATTTTCCCCAGCTGCTGTTTTCCTCCCACCATTCGAAACGTACCGGGAGTCATAGGTCAATTGGGTGGCACAGGCTTGTGGGCTGAAAGGGCCTGTTACTGCGGTGTATATCTAAATTTAAATTTTCTCAGAAGAGCAAGTAATTTTGAACTTTTATTTGCTTGGGGTAGTATGCTGAATGGCATAAGAATCATCAGGCCACTTTAACAATACCTCTAAGAGCAGCACAGTAAATGGCAACAGCTACGTTTTAATCATCTAATTTCAGTTCCTTTGTCTGTAGAGATAGAACTCATGGTTAAAACACACAGAAAGAGTATAGTTAGGCTTGTATCCAGTTGAAGAGATTTCAAGAATTAAATGGGAAATTGCATAAAATAACTTAATGCATCAGCATTTCTATTGATCTGTTTACGTGGAAATGTTTGTTTGCCTTTCTTCAACTACAATTTTCTACGCAGCTGAGATGCAAAACAGTTATGTGACCTACACTTACTGACATTAAAAGGATCACACTTTCTGAGGAAATGTTTGGTTACGTGCTATAACTGTGATCTTCATTCTGAGCTCTTCTGTGGATTTGCGTGAGGATCATCATTCATGTTACTGACGTGTTACCATGTGTTTACTCTGTAACTAAAAAGGGGAATCTTGGAGAAGAAAAATAAAATGTGCGGCTTGTCAGATGATGTGAAGTGATTGCTTTTTTTAAAAAAAAATGGATTGATTCAAGACAGACATCGTTATTGAATGAAGATCTACCGGGACCAATGCCTGAAGAGGGCGCACAGAATCAGTGAACCGGTGCAGACTCGAAAGGCCAACATGGCCTGTTTCCGCTCCGTAAATGGTTATATGGTTATATTATGCCAGGGATAATACAAACCTCTAAATTACTGTTATATGGTTAAACTAGTCACTTTTAGGATTAGTTCCATCATGTTCATATTGTGGAAAAGAAATTTATAGAAAATTCTGAACTTTGTTATATTTTCTCCCAGACCCATAAAAAAAGCAGTACTTCATCTGAAATCCACACTTTAAGAGGTCATTCACAATATTTCAGCTTTTAATGCATGTAAGTGTCATGCTTATGTTTATCTTTGAATGAAGAGGACACATGAGAGAATTGTAATCAATTTACCTTTGCTAAAACAGAAAAATGTTTGTTCCAAAGTAAAGTAACATTTAAAAACATTAACATGCTTTTAATTTGGCAACAAACAATCTTTGAATTGAGTAAAAATACACCAAAATGTTGGAGGAACTCAGCTGGTCTTTTCAGCATCCATAAAAAGCAAATATTATTGCCAACATTTCAAGGAATAAACTGAAATTCAATTCAATCTTTGAATTGAATTTCGAAGTTACCATAATTTTATTTTGGTAGTTAATTTTTCTCAAACTTTATTTGATCACCTCGATTTCTTTTTTTTTTAAATTAAATTATCCAGATAAAGTTACAAAATCCATGGATAATCAATGCACAGAACTGAATTAAGTCTCTCAGACATGTTGTTTGTATGTGCCTTTGAATGAAAGGAGAGAGAGGATGGTATGTCTGTTAACTCCTATTTTCATGATACAGGCCAGTGCCATAGCATTTCTTTTTAAATATAGAAAAACTTTACAGCTGATTGTAATGCAAATACTCAATAAAAGCTTCATTCTCATGTAACAGATGATAACTGAAGCATTCAATGAGCTTTCCTTTCCTCCCTTTCTTAGGACATTGCTTTTTAAAATGAGGAAATGTCTCTCCTCAGCTTTGCAGTGAGCTTTCTCTATTGTTAAATGTACAGACAAACCAAGAACTAACCTTCCTGATATTGTATGTTGTAGACAAAAAAAAAACTACATACAAAAATGCATTAGTGCTACTTTGTCACAAAGAAAAATATATACTTCCAAATGCAATCTGCCATGTGGAAATTCTCAAAGCATTTTATCAAACCTCTTGCATTCAGAAATGGGTTCATTGTTAAGTTGTCATAATTTTTTCATTAAGATTGCAATCTGAGCAACTGATGTAATTGGATTCATGGGTACCATATAGGGAGCTGAAGAGGACGAATACAGGTATACCCTACTTTATAAATACTCATTTTAAGCAAATTAGCTTTTTACGAAGAAACCGATGTCTGCTATCCGGAAGAAATTTGAATGGGTTTTCGCTTTTATGAAAATAGCCTTCAATTGTAGTAAATGGGTCTTCACTTTACGCCATTTTGGCATACGAAAGGTTTTATAGAACTGCTCTACATTTGGAAAGTGAGGTGTATTTTTTTTTTACATGATACAAAATATGCCTTGAATCATGCACAATCATACAACATGTAATCTCTCAATTGTTGTACACGAGTCCAATTCAAGTGTTCAAAATGGTGATATTGATTAGTTCAACTTCAATTTGTTAAAAAAAATCAAACATTGTAAGATAAATTGCTGTATACCAGATACAATATCAGAAATGCAAGACAAAATTTCTAAATGAATTTGTCTCTTTATAAATATCAAATTATTTTCTTTTTGCTTGAAAAGATGCATAATAATTAGCAGTTCAGCAATGAATTGAAATTACAATTTTATGACTGCAGCATCAGTGTTCTCACTTTGGAACCACTTGAAGGCCATAAATAGTTCTTATTTAGAAAGTTGTAACGTTTACTACAAGCACAGTATCTCTTCAGTCAATTGCATAGTCTGTCAACACCAAATCTAATTTAACTGCCAAAATTTCTTTCAAAATATACTAATTACATTATTATCTTTCTTTGGCTTGGTTTCGCGGACGAAGATTAATGGAGGGGTAATGTCCACGTCAGCTGCAGGCTCGTTTGTGGCTGACAAGTCCGATGCGGGACAGGCAGACACGGATGCAAGGGAAAATTGGTTGGTTGGGGTTGGGTGTTGGGTTTTTCCTCCTTTGTCTTTTGTCAGTGAGGTGGGCTCTGCGGTCTTCTTCAAAGGAGGTTGCTGCCCGCCGAACTGTGAGGCGCCAAGATGCACGGTTTGAGACGATATCAGCCCACTGGCGGTGGTCAATGTGGCAGGCACCAAGAGATTTCTTTAGGCAGTCCTTGTACCTCTTCTTTGGTTCACCTCTGTCTCCGTGGCCAGTGGAGAGCTCACCATATAACACGATCTTGGGAAGGCGATGGTCCTCCATTCTGGAGACGTGACCTACCCAGCGCAGTTGGATCTTCAGCAGCGTGGATTCGATGCTGTCGGCCTCTGCCATCTCGAGTACTTCGATGTTGGTGATGAAGTCACTCCAATGAATGTTGAGGATGGAGCAGAGACAACGCTGGTGGAAGCGTTCTTGGAGCCGTAGGTGATGCCGGTAGAGGACCCATGATTCGGAGCCGAACAGGAGTGTGGGTATGACAATCAACTGAAAAACCTCACAAAAAAAAACATTATTATACAGTCCTGTATAATATTAATGGTAATACAGTCCTGTACCTTCACTCAGATTCATATTCTTTTTCATCAGACAGAAAGGACCAACTTCTAAAGCAGTCAGTAACTTGAGGGAAGCGGTGTGTGGAGGCATGAATTTAAATTAATTGGCAGGATTAAAAAGTACTTTGGGAAACAAAGAAATCAAACAAGAGATGGAGATCTGGAAATGACTTCCTGAAAAGGTCATGGAGAGATAAAGCCTTGCCAGACTTCAATTGTACCTGAAGAACCATAACTCTGCATTTAAGGATTAAAAGCTGGAAAATGGGATTTATTTCAATTCAACAATGCTCAATAGCCTCTTATGTCTTCAATTTCTCATTCCATTCACTTTCCATATTGGATCTTCCATTGCTATTGTCTAATCCTCTGCAAACAGCCACTAACATATTTATCTGCATTGACAGTTCTTAACTTTAATTTATATTTAATTTTGCAGTACTTTTATTTCTTTATAGTTTTTAAGTATGCAATATACTTTGCAAATACTTTGTGAAAATAAGCCATTTGGTTAATATATTGGAGTAACCATTCAATCAATATTCATATTTATTGGAGAGAATAATATTAAAATAAAATCCAAAATTGAATCCATATTTAAGAACATAGGGGTTATAACAGCACCATCTTGGCAGTTATAATAATTTGTATGTCTACAAAGAATGCCAAGACTTCAGTCACTACTTCTCCTGCCTGAGGAACTGTCCTCCATAGAATTAGATTGCCTGGACCTTTGTCCCTTGAGTGCTACCATTCTAATGTTTAGTTAACTAGTATTTGCTGAAGCAGAATTGCTGGAGTCTGCAGCAGGCAATTGAACACTTCTTACTCACCTGGCCATTCCAATTCTTTCTATGCTCTAAACAACCATCAGGGTCAAATCTGACAGACATCTGTTTTTGTTGCTGATGCCTCCAGCTGTACCCAGTCGTGCCAGCTAAAATACAAAATAGGAAGCCCCTCGAAGAAGATCTATGGCTCAAGTGAAAGCTCATGGGATCCAAAATGAAGTTGAAAATTGGATTATCAATTGGTTAGATAATAGGACAGCTGTGACCCATAAAGTAATAAATGAATATTTATTAACAGCCTCAACAAAGGTATTATATTGAGAATGGCTAAGTTTGTAGTTAATGCTAAGTTATGAGGCAAGGTAAGAAAATGGGACAAGAATGAAAAAGACCTGGGGAACTAACCAGAAGACTTGAACAATTGAAAAAAAAAACAAATAATGTGGAGAAAAGAAACATGCATAATTTACATTCACAAAATTATAATGTTTTTTAAATTTTTTAATTTAAAATTTTTAATTAAATTTAGATGTATGGCACGCTAACAGGCCCTTTCGGCCCATGAGTCTGTGCCGCCCAAATTACACCCAACTAAACTACAACTACAGTATGTTTTGAACCCATATTATATGAATGTGATTCCCAATCTTTCTGCATAAAAATCTCACATGCTGACACTTGCTGAAATATATGTTCCCCCCCACCACCACCAAAAAAAATGACTGTTATTAAAGTCTCACAAAGCCCTCTAATGTTTGGTACATACCCCAGCCTCACAGCACATACTCCATTCCGTCCCACCAACTCCCCTCCACCCCAGGAGTTCTGTATCCCAAGCTCAGATCCAATGTAATATGATATACCATCTGGTAAAAAATACTTTTTTATGGCTTGGAAAGAAAGTTTAAGAAAACACAAACTAAAAGGAAAGTAAAATACTGGAATATACATAAAACATACAAAAATATAATATGATCTAGGGGTAAAATAAATCCAAATCTTTAAGAGAACCACACTTGGAATATCATATCCAACAACCAAAACATAACAGCTTTGAAAAATATCTGAAAGAAAGCAACAATTAAAACACAAGGCATTAAATCAAGCAACTATTGAGAGATAAACATTCCACATAAATGTCATAAAACAAGTCTTAAGATCAAGGATCTTAACGGATTAGGATATAACCATTAGAAGTTAAGCTGCTAACATAATAAAGGACCCATCCCACCGTGGTCATACTCTCTTCTTCCTCTTTCCATCAGGCTGAGGATACATGGATTTGGAAACACAAAAGTTCAGAGTCAAGGACAGTTTCTTCTCTGTTGTTATGATCTCTCACTGACAACAGTTGATCTTTTGCATTGTTTTAATATACTTTTCTACATTTCCTGCACTATTTTACCTATTGCCTAGTCCTTCCACTATCATTTGTTTATTTGCTTATTTGTCATTTTTGGACGACCTGCAGAAAGAGTTGACCTGCCTAGATAGCAGGCAAAACAACATTTTTACTAGGCAAAACAACATTTTTACGACATCTTGGTGTATTTGACAATAAACCATTCAATACAATTTAACTAATCACTACCCCAAACTAAGTGCCTTGAGCTACATTAGAATTCCATCTTGCAAATTAATTTGGATTATTTCCTTTTTTAAACAAAATTGCCTTAACTAAACAAACAGTAAATTGTTGATTTGAAAGATCTAGCCGTAGCATAAAAATAGGTAACATAGGAAGTAGGAACAGGAGTAGGCCAAAAATGGCCCATCGAGCCTGCTCCGCCATTCAATAAGATCATGGCTGATCTAATTTATGACGTAACTCCACCTACCTGCCTTCTCCCCATATCCCCTAATTCCTCTATCATGTAAAAATTTATCTAACCAAATTTTAAATATGTTTAATGAAGCAGCCTCAACCACTTCACTGGTTAGAGAATTCCAAACATTCACTACTCTCTGGGAAAAAACTATTTTTCCTCATCTCTGTCCTAAATCTACTCCCCCGAATCTTGAGACTGTGTCCTCTCGTTTTAGTTTCCCCGGCTCAAAAAACCTTCCTACATCTATCCTATCCATACCCTTCATAATCCTATATGTTTCTATAAGATCTCCTCTCATTCTTCTGAACTCGAGCGAATACAATCCTAGACGATTTAATCTTTCATCATAAGTCAACCCCTTCATCCCAGGGATCAACCTAGTAAACTTCCTCTGGACCGTTTCGAAAGCCAGTATATCCTTCCTCAAATATGGAGACCAGAACTGGACACAGTACTCCAGGTGCGGTCTTACCAGTACCTTATACAGTTGCAACATTACCTCCCTACTTCTGAATTCAATTCCTCTAGCAATGAAGGCCAACATTCCATTTGCCTTCTTAATAACCTGCTGCACCTGCAACCTAACTTTTTTGTGACTCATGCACAAGCACTGCCAAGTCCCTCTGAACAACAGCATGCTGTAGTTTTTCATCCTTTAAATAATATTGAGCTCTTTTATTTTTCTTGCCGAAGTGGATAACCTCACACTTACAAACATTGTACTCCATCTGCCAGACCTTTGCCCACTCATCCAGCTTAACTATATCCCTCTGCAGACTCTCCACATCCTCATTACAATTTGATCTTACACTCAATTTGGTGTCATCCGCAAACTTGGCTACACCACATTTTGTCCCCTCCTCCAAGTCATCAATGTAAATGATGAACAGTTGTGGGCCTAGCACCGACCCCTGCGGCACCCCACTTACCACTCTCTGCCAACCTGAAAAACTCCCACTTATCCCGACTCTCTGCATCCTGTTAGACAACCAATTTTCGATCCATGCCAATATACTTCCCCGGACTCCACTTTCCTGTAACTTATTGATAAGTCTTTTGTGCGGCACCTTATCAAACACTTTCTGGAAATCCAAATATACAACATCAACCTGTTCCCCTCTATCCACCGCACCCATTATATCCTCAAAGAATCCTAACAAGTTTGTCAAACAAGATCTTCCCTTTCTAAAACCATGCTGCGTCTGCCTGATTGAACCCTTACATTCCAAAAGTTTCACTATTTCATCTTTAATGACAGCTTCAAGCATTTTTCCAAATACAGATGTCAAGCTAATTGGCTGATAATTTCCAGTCTTCTGCCTACATCCCTTCTTAAAAAGTGGCGTGACATTTGATCTCTTCCAGTCTGCCGGGACCTGCCCAGAATCAATTATAACTTCTGCCATTTCCTTCAGAACCCTTGGATGCATATCATCAGGACCAGGTGATTAGTTTCTCCATCACTACTTCCTTAGTAACAACTATTTTATCAAGGCCCTCCCCAACATTTGCATCCTTAACTCCGCACTTGGGCATGCTGGATGTGTCTTCCACCGTGAAGACTGACACAAAATATTTGTTCAATGCCTCGGCCATTTCTTCATTTTTTGCTACCAGTTTTCCTTTCTCATCTTCCAAGGATCCTATGTTAACTCTGGCCACCCTCTTCTGTTTTATATAATTATAAAATTTTTTGCTTTCTGTTTTTATATTTTGTGCCAATTTACTTTCATAATCCTTTTTCCCATTTCTTATTACCTGGTTTGTAACCCCTTGTTGTCTCTTAAATTTATCCCAATCTTCCAGTTTCCCACTGCTCTTTGCAGCTTTGTACACATGTGCCTTCAATTTTATACTCTCCTTTATTTCTTTTGTTAACCACAGTTGATTTTTCCCTCCCTTTGTACCCTTTTTCCTAACCGAATATATTTTTGTTGAGCATTACAAAATATTTCTTTGAAAATCTTCTACTGTTCCTCAACTGTTTCATCAATTAGCCTGTGCTCCCAGTCCACTCTGCCCAATTCCTCCCTCATCCTATGGTAGTCGCCCTGTTTAAG
The DNA here is from genome assembly GCF_036971445.1 of Narcine bancroftii. Taxonomy (NCBI): domain Eukaryota; kingdom Metazoa; phylum Chordata; class Chondrichthyes; order Torpediniformes; family Narcinidae; genus Narcine; species Narcine bancroftii. The sequence goes on along the minus strand of NC_091472.1, from coordinate 273,058,215 downwards.
CATAATATATTAGTTTTAGATCTAACTATTTCCCCTTCCATCTGAATGAGAAATTCAATCATACTATGATCACTATTTCCCAGATGGTCTCTGACTATTACATCATTTACTCTACCTATCTCCTTGCACAACACTAGATCCAGAAGAGCATTTTTTCTTGTTGGCTCCTTAACATGCTGCTCAAGAAAGCTATCACGGAATCACGGATGCACTCTATGAAGTCCTCTTACCTCCCAATGCATCAGTCTTGAAAGTCTTAACAGTTGGAAAATAATTATTGCATAAAACCAAACAATAATACTTGTTTATGCCATTCTTAGGACTTCAGGAGTTGAGTTCCAGGGAGAGATTAAACAGGTAAGGACTTTATTTCTTGGAGTGTAGAAAAATGAGGGGATATTTGAGAGAGGTTTAAAAATTATGATGGGTATAGACAGAGTAAATGCAAAACCAGCTCTTTCCACTTAGATTAGGAGAGATAAGTACAAGAGGACATTGCTTTAATGTGAAAGGGGAAAGGTTTAGAGGAAACATTAGGGGGACCCTCTTCACTCAGAGAGTGGTGGGAGTGTGGAATGAGCTGCCATCTGACATGGTAAATGCGGGCTCATTCTTAAGTTTTAAGAATAAATTGGATAGATTCAAGGATAGGAGTGGTCTGAAGGGTTACAGAATGGGTGTAGGTCAGTGGAACTAGTGGAATGATGTTTCGGCACAGACTAGAAGGGCTGAATGGCCTGTTTTCTATGCTGCAGTGGTCTATGGTTCTCCAGAGAAATTTAAAAAAAGAGGAATAAATTCTCAGGATTAAATAAATGGGAGAAAGATTTTGTAAATTTAACAGTAACTTTGGTTTAAAAATAGAAAGATTTTTCATTTCAGGTACATCTCTGAATTCTATCAGCGAAATGGTCAGCGACTAAAAGATTGTACTGGAGACAGTGAAAAAAGGAAGCTTTGCTCATTGTAATGTATCTGGAGATTTTGTGCAACCCAATGGCTGTTTATCTTCACTTCTTTATCAGAAAATTCAGAAGGGTAATTAATCCCTTGTGGACATTTTGAAGGACTATATGATTGATCATTGTACTATTACAGTAATACCTAATCCTATTTCTGATCCTTCTGTTCCATAAACTGTAAATAAGTCTGTTAGTTAATTAACCACAATACAAATCCATGAAGTCCAATCCAAAGATTACTGTAACTGGAGCAAATACCATTGGCCCCAGATCATGCATTGATCTCCAAGGGTAGAATATGTAAATTTACAACTTTTGGATCAAGGGCACCATAATATTTATACAATTCATAAAAAAAAAAGTACAAATAGCTTGGACAAGTGGAATCGAAATAATAATATAGAAATTCTCATTGCGCCAAATCATGGAGCGAGGTAAATTGTGATAATATTGGGAGTAGTTACAGGACTGGATGCTTTGAAGGAAGAACATACATGTGAATAAAAATATTAAACATTAACTTTTGGAAATAGAAGAGCAAAATCCACTTTAAAAATGCAATGTTAGAAAGTCTCTTGCTAGCTCAAAAAATCCAAAAGTGTTTTGGAGGAATGTTGGTGTGCAGATGCGCACAAGTAATTAATAATTGATAAAGCCACCAAGAGGCAAGTTGAATTTGTTGTCCATTTTCTTGGGGTAAGTATGCAATATTGAACATAAAATAAGTTCTGATTTATTTGTGGGATTTATTTATACAAAAAAAAAACTGATGGAGAAGGAAGAGTGTCAGTTTTCTAGGATTTTGTTAGGTACGATCAATAACTGAAGACAACCTAGAAAATATAACCTAGAAAAATTATCTATTCAATAGAGCTGTTTACAATGGTGGCCAAACCAAATTTAAAATATTCATAAAATGAATTAATGGAGATGTAGATTTTTAAAAAAAAAAACTACAGGTAATCAGAACACAGGTACTTCCTCAAAATATGGTTAGATTTCTTGAAAAAGAAAAATGTTTGTGACTATTATGAGCAGACAGAAGTGTGGAAGTGGCTGTTTCATTTAATAACGACTGTTTTATCTTCACATGTCCTATTTACATACTACTGCATTTATGCTGTAACCACTTTCAGTTCTTGTTTCTTAAATTTTGGATTTTGCCCAATACATTAAAGGATCCTCTCAGAAACTTGTGCAAAATACCCAGTAGCAATAAAACAGTTCACAGAAAGTAATCATGGTCATCACTCAACTTTGTAGGTTACTTGTTCAATGTCTTAGAAGCTGTCTATTACACATAAAAGCTTAGAGTACATCAGAAGTATGTGCACCTCAAGTCCTGTTTGAAAACTTGATCCAGCTTCTACAAGTGAAAAGTATTCCGGCTGCAGCACAGCCTGGTTGGGGAATGTGAATGCCCAGGAATACAGAAGGCTCCAGCAGGTAAGAAATGTATCATTCCTTGAAGAAGGGCTCAGGCCAGAAACATTGGTTATATATCTTTACCTCTTATGGATGCTGCAAGACTGGCTGATGTTCCTTCAGCATTTACTGTGTGTTTTTAGCCACATCATCGGCTCTGATCTCGTACCCACTGAATATATCTATGTGAAAGCTATCTCAAGAAGACAGCTAACATTATAAAGGGCCATCATCACCCTGGTTACAACCTCTTCTCAATGCTAACTTTTGGCAGAAGGTATACACACATGAAGATCGGCACATCTAGGTTCAAGAACAGTTTCTTTCCAACAGCTAACAGGCTCCTGTACCTCCTCTTGTTACACTTATATGGCACTGTGATGGGCCCAGAGGACTCCAAAACCCAGCAGCAATAGAAATTCACCAAGACAAATGGTTACTTAAACAAAAGTTACTTTTAATTTTCTTTAAACACAAAAACAGGATCAAACTTTAACATTACTATTATCTTAACTTAACCTCCTTCTAATTCTAAGCGCATGTGTATATATTGTGTGTGTGTGTATAAGTTCACAAAAGTTATTTGATTCACAGTCCAATCTCACTTCTCACTCCTCCAAGTTCACCAGTATCAGGCAATTCTTATACTGTGCACAGAATTTAACATTTATGAATTTCACCAGGCTTTGGTGCTTGAAAGGTAAATGGTTACCACTTAGGAAGGTTCTTGTCAGTTTCATGTAGCACAGCAGCGTTGCCGTCTAGTATGATGTAAAACATACATGCCAAACAGTGATGTTGCTCTGTACACAATAATTGCAGATTTGTTTTAATGGAATGCTCGAGTTACTTTGAAGCATAATAGGAGCATAGAATTGTCAACATCTTGGAGTTTTGAAACTTCTAATTGAACTATAGCTATATGGTAAATTCTCAATGCTGGATGTAACTGAAATACAGACTAGTGATAGCTGGCTGTATGCTAACATATGAATAAACTGCTTTTGGTGAGATATTACTACTCCCTTGTACAGTTGAATTTGCTTTTGTTAATATAGTTTTCTGTTCTTAAAAACTTTAGTCAAAATACATTTACATTACTGCAATATGCATTGCTGAAAGCACAATGGACTTGAAGGATGAAGCATTGCACTACAATTAATTGCTGGATGGTGAGGATGATGGGGAAGCTAAAGGGACATCCCGGGGCGTCGGGAGTTTGGGTACACGAGTGGTCAGGGCATCATGAGTTCGGATGCATGGGCAGACGGGACCTTGGGAGTTTGAGTTGCTGTCCATCCAGTTGATACCGATACCAAGACCCTGTCAGTCCGCAACCACCTGCTCTGGTCTCTCTTCAACCTCTTCAATCTGAACTTATGCTATCTGGGCTTCATTGCCACATCTACTTGGTCAAAGTGAGGGTGGGGAGCCTGGAGATGGAGGCAGGATGGGTGGGCGGTGGGGCAGGGATAGAAGAGGGAGTCAAGGGAAGGGAATGGAAGCGAGAAACTGGGGTGGGATGGAAGCAAAGCCGAGTGGGGAAATGGGTGGAATGGAAGGTTAGTTGGGTCGAGGAGTGGAAGAGGAAGCCGGGAGAAGGGTGGAAGGGGAGATGGGGAAGTGAGGCATGGAAGAGGGAGTCAGGGTGGGGGTGGAAGGGGTGCCAGGGAGGGGTGGGTGGTGGTGTAAAGTGGAGTTGGAGATTCACGGATTAAGTTTTTGTATTTTTTATGTCTAGGACTATGGATTTATGTCGCACACATAAGATGTCATCACGACATCGTCTTCCCTTCTCTTTTGACCTGACAACATGGCTCAACCTTTTAGACTGGGCCCGCTTTGCCTTTCAGGCCCCCTTATCCGCCTTCAATGCATTCACACAGGCAGGTGAAGCATTCAAAAGGCGGATGATCCTCAGCTTGAATCCTCTGTGTCAAAAGGGTAAGGGACTTCTCTGACACCACAGATTATCTGCACTATTGCAAAGTACTTTTTTTTTGCATGTGGAGAACTCTGAATATTTCTTTGTATTTATTGTCTCCTTTTAATTCAATTATGTACATTGTTGTAGTTGTTTTCCCAAGGTACCCATTTGGCATAGCAAGTAAGAATTATAGTACATATGCTCATTGTACAATGTGTATGACAATAAACTCATTATTTCATTATCGTTATATGTCAGATAACCTGCCATTCTGTTTCTTGTGGTAGTGCACAATATAAGACAGTGGGAATTTCCATGTGTTAAAAGTTGGATGCATTTAAGTTTACCACACAAAGATTTGAATGGATATTTGCCCCACAATGAGACTTTTTAAATTCATTAAAATCAATAGGCAACTGGGCATCCTCTTGATATTTAACATGCTGAGTCATAGCTTGGTGCCCTCATCAGAAGGTGCCTTATTAAAACTGCAGTCAATGACCTACTTAATTAAAATTGTCATATTCATTTGAATATTTGGTATTAAACCCCTATTAAATTCAGATGCCACATTCATCTGGAGACCTCAAACATATTGCAGATGCTCAAAAAGAAAAATCTAATCTGGTAAAGGCCTGAACCATAGCTGATCACCAAACAGAGCACTAAATATTATTTGACAGGGCTCCATCTAGTCAGTTTGAATGTGGATTTTCAGGAAACCAAATTTCCTCTTGTTGCTTTGATTATTTTGTGCCACATGCTGGTCCTCAAACAGGAGAGCACACACTCTTTTCCTCATCATCTACTAATTCTGTGGTCAGATAATATACAAGGATAGCAGAGGGACATTCTCCAAAGTTTAATCTAGAGGACTTTGTTTCTTTCTCTTTCTGGCATCTGCTTTCTTAACCAATCAGAAAGTAGTTTCAAGTGCTGACTTCCATAAATTGGGAAAAGACAGGGTACAGATGCTAATACTAAATAATTCTGAATTTGTTGACAATTTTGAAGTTTCCAGTTTGTTTACAGATCCCTGCCAAATTCTCAGTCTGTGTACACTCATAGTGCTGGTTAGAGATCAGATAAAGTCGCATCAGAAAATTCAAGAAGCTCAAAATCATTCAGACAATGTGCCCTGCTTATTTGGCAACCCATCGTGCCATGACTGCAGTATGTACCTTCAGCAAGTTGTATCGCAGAATCCAAGCAACAACCTCTCCCAAACAGAAGGACAAGCAGCAAGCGAGTAGGAATACTAACGTATTCAAGTTCGCCCTACAATTATATCCCACCTTAACTTGAAAAAAAATACTGTGTCTCATCTGTTGTCAATTGATCTAAATCCTGGAACTACCTATTCATTAACACATAATAATTTAAACTCGGGGCATACATCTGTTAAATTCAGTGATGATAATAAATTAGGGAACAACAACAGACATATAGTAAAAGTTAAATGAAATTTATGATGAAAATGTAATTTTCAACTTGCAAGTATTTTGTACTATATATTGAAATGTTTTATTCTGTACACTGTAGATTTTGTAAAACGAGTATATGGGATTAAAGATTTTTGCAACCTCACCACAACCAACGGACAAAGCAGATTATACATGCTGCTTTCACAAGAGTTTAAAACAGAGAATGCAGATTAAATATGTTCAGAATGTTCTGGACAACTATTGTATACAAAGCAAACACTTCAACAATGAAGAAAGAATGGGTAATGTAGACTGGAACAACTTTAGCTGTACTTTCTTGAAAGGAGGTAATCCGTTTGGTCCTTACTGTATATTCTGTGGTATATCAAAGGTATGTCTTGAAAAACCATTTAAAGGAAAAGCCTTTCAGTTGGAGAGTGACCACAACAAAAAGATCCTGAGTCAGGTCCATTTAGAATCATGGTAAGACAGAGCCACAGTAAAGAGTGCTGATGGGAAACAGGATGGGAGGGAGTTTTGTCCAGATAAATGTGGGATCCTCAGGGTTTAGAATGGATGTTGGTTACTAATCAATCCCTGAGATAGGGAAGGAAGAAGTCAAAGATGTTACATGAAAGTGAAAGTGAGAGGAAAATTAGCAACAATTACCTTTTGAGTTTGGTATGATAGTAAAATACAGGGGGGAAAAAATGACAAGAGGGCAGCCTTTACTTGGAGTGAAGCAAGGATTCTTTCATGTATCCACAATGAGAAAGGCATATTATAGACCACTTCATCTGTCTTATTCCAGAACTTCTGCTCTCACCCTTCACTTCGCAACAGTATTTCCCTTATTCTTACCTTCCACCTTCATTTGTTCCACATTCAGCAGACCATCTTCCATGACTTCCACCACTTTAAATGCCATTATAAAACACATCTTCTTCCCTTTCTTTTTAATATTTTGAAGGGACTGTTCTCTCTGGAACTCCAAATTATTCCTTCCTTTCTCCCACATCCAATTTCCTTTTCACAGCACCTTTACATTCAACAACAGGCAATACATACCTACCCTTTTACTTTTTCCCTTCCTACAATAGAAAGATGCCACCCTCCTTCCTTGTGAAGCCTTCATTCATTTATATAGCAAACTGCTCACAATGGGACCTCTTCTATATTAGAGAAACCAGAAATAGACTGGGCAGTCATTTTGTAGAAATACCTTTCTTTTGTCTGCCCTAATAAGCCTGAATTTCCCATTCCCTGTCATCTTCATTTTCCATCTCACAATTGTTTTGATCTCTCTGACTTTCTCTTCTTATACTATTCCAAAGAAGTCCAAGAAAAATCAATGGTTGTTATTAAACTTTAATCTCAACAATTTCAGATAATAAGCTTTCCAGGTGTATCTCTACTGGATAATTCTGACAAAAGATCATCAAAATTTATTCTGTCTTGGCCTTTGATGTCCATGCAGTCTAAAGGGCTCTGGACTTTATTGGCAAAATATCCTATATAGTTCAAATTACAGTAAAAGCCCAAAAATCTGGACCACCCAAGAATCTGGATTTCTCAAAATCTCTGCTTTTTCGTGTATGCGTGCATGCACGCTTAATTGCATGTGTAGGTGCCACAGAGGTACAGCGGCAACAAGCGACCATGTGAAAGTCGCAGATAAGCAAGAAAAAAAATTGTAATTGTATTTTATAAGAAAAAAAGTTTTGTTAATAAACTATCGAAATTTGCCTGTTTATTCTCCTTAAATTTGAATTTTAAAAGTACTGCCTGAGAATCTGGAAAATCCAAAAATCTGGACCAACCCAATCCCCAAACAATCCATATTTGAGGACTTTTACTGTACATCTTCCCAAAAGAGAAAATGCAAGCTTGTTTGCATTTCTTGATGACAAGTACATGTATTTGCATGTGAGCATCCTTGTCTCGGTAACACAGTGTTGTAGATAGCAGAGTTGCTGCTTCACAGTGCTGGATGCCCAGGTTCTTTGTATGTTTTCTCTGTGACACTGAGCATTTCCTCTGGATGCTCTGGTTTCCTCTCACTTCCCAAAGACTTCCCAAAGACACGCAGGTTGGTAGGTTGATCACTGTAAATTGTCCCCCAATGCATGGATGAATGGCAGAATGTGGGGGATTGATGAAAAACTGGGGAGAATCAAAACTGGGGTTAATGCAGAATTAGTATAAATGAGTGCTTAATGGTCAATATGCACTCTGTTATATGAAGGACTTCTTGCCATGCTTTCTCTTACATAATGTACATATTATGTACTCATATAAAACAGAATATATTTTTCAATGCAGCATAGATAGGAAGTAAAGGCTAACCAAAGTTTCAGGCCTAAGACCTTTGGCAAGGCCCTTTACCTCTTATCCAAAACATTGGTTACCCTTTACTTCATACCTTGATGAAGGGCTCAGGCCAAAACGTTGGTTACCCTTTACTTCATATTCTCCTTGGCCTCCATCGGTCATGATCAACCATGGGTATTGTGCCTCAAATAGTTACTGGTTTGTTTAGCAGTGCCGACTGTGGCTCGGGAGGCCAATTCTGGAATGGCAGACTCTGCCACAGTTGCTGCAAATGTAGGGAACATTGAATTGTTGTCTGCTGTGCTCTTCGCTTAGCTCTCTACTCCTCAAACTGACTCAAGATCACTCTCTCACCTTGTTCTAGGTGTTGATGAAGAGTACCTCGCCATTTATTTCCTACTAGCCTCTGTGGATTTTAAAGGCTTTAATGATGCACTTTCAGAGGTTCTTGAAGAGAAGCTGGGATCTACCAGTGTTCCCTTGCCTAATGCTAGTTCTCTGTACAGGACTTCATTTAGTTGCTGTGTTACCAGGCAAGTTTCTCCAGCATTTTTGTTTATTGCACTCTAATTACAGTATCTGCAGACTTTCCTGATTAACTTTTTATCAATTATTTAGTTATATTATTTCAAATGAAGCATTTTGAAACAAATTGCTGTGTTACTTTGGTAGTTGATTTGCAAATGAAATGCTCAGTGAATTCTCCTTTTCTTTTCTTCTACACCTGTAGATGGCTCTGAGCATTTCTTAAAAAAATACTTTGATAATGAATTCTCTTCAGTGTCTTGGTTGCTCAGGCATATATTGCTGCAATAGCTTTGCTGATGAAACAAAAGCTTTGTCTTTGGCTCCAATGCAGATTATTTTGGGGCTTGCGATATTTTTCTGGCACCAACTGAATATCTGCACAATTTCTTTTAATAAAAAGAAACGGAAAGATACTGATGTCATTGTAGGATGAATGAAAACCACATTAGAACTGCTGGCTCAGCCAACAATATTTTTAAAGTGAATCGATTTATGATTGAAAGAGTTCTGGATTGCATGTTACAGTGTCCAACCAAAAATGGGCTAAACATACAGAGAAGCTGCTCCTTGAAGCCAACACAGGTTGCACCAATTAGATTAATGAAGCAATGAAAGTACATTGCATTTTTGCACATTTTGTTTTCATTTTTTCAATGAAACCAAACGAGACTGATAATATTGCTCTTCAAATATTCCTTTCAAAGCGCTATCACAAAACTTGTCACTTTTTTCTGCAATACATTGCAAGTCTGATGAACACTACTGGAACAGCAGAATGGAGTACATCAGTTGGATTGTAAGTTCAGTGGGAAATTGGGGAAGAAAAATATTTCCAGTTATTAGATATAAACTGAAATACACCAGAGAAAATACTTCCAACATTACATTTGACCTCACATCCTTGCTAATAAGCTATTGGGCTGATTACAGCAAGGGAATGTCAAACTGCAGTGACTCTCCACCTTTTTCTTTCCACTAACATACCACTTTAAGTAATCCCTATGCCATAGGTGCTCTGTGATTAGTAAGGGATTGCTTAAGGTTGAGAATCACTGCTCTAGACTCAATTGATCCTGAAACGTTTTGCCTGAGAAAAATTGTCATTGGCTCATTTCCTTTGGAGATATGAAACCATGCACATAACAAGTCAATTAGGTATGATTAAAACAGTGGTTTTCAATCTTTCTCTTTCAACCCACATAGCACCTTAAGCAATCCCTTACTAATCACAGAGCACCTATGGCATAGGGATTATTTAAAGTGGTATGTTAGTGGAAAGAAAAAGGTGGAGAGTCACTGCAGTTTGACATTCCCTTGCTGTAATCCCTTACTAATCACAGAGCACTTATGGTATAGGGATTACTTAATGTGGGTATGTGAGTGGAAAAAAAAAGGTTGAGTACCACTGTTCTACTCAAAAAAACAAAGCTGCAATATATAGAATACCATAAAGACAGTGTATAGGCATGTATATGCATGCATGCACAGCAGGTCGCATTCATATGCACATACACACAAAAACAGAACTAATTCAGTTCCCACACATACCGAGCATCTCATTATATGTAGAGATTCATGATGTAGAGAGGCTGCAGACAGATTTCCTGAAGGGGCAGGAATATACCAATTAGAATATTATGTAGAAAAATTAGAATCTAGTTTGGCAGAAACAAATAGAAATGCAGGATAGTTTTTAAATGGAGAGAGTTTGAAAGATGGTGTTCAGTGGGACCTGGATTCTTCTGTCCACAAATATTTGAGTGAAATGCGATGGAACAGATTTAGGTATCCAAATTTGGACACTCTGTAGTCCTTTGCATCTAGTTGTGAACAGTAGTGGGCAAAAATAGGCACCTAATGGGAGAAGGGACATTTAAGAAGAGTCCCATCTTCCATGATGGCTGGGCTCAGCATATGAGTGCTGAAAACAATACTGAAGCATTTACAAGTATGTTCTATGAGAAGGGTGAAATGGTGATCCATCTCAACTTCCTTCTGAAACTCCCAACAATATAGAAACCCCACAGCCTTCTGCCAATCAGATTCATGCAACAGTTAGTAAAAATGAGAATGAGCGAAGCTGGTCCATAGAGTTATAACACTAGTAGACAGGTATATCCTGTCCACAAAAAAAAAATGGAGCCATAGTGTTTTAGAGCATGGAAACAGGCTCATTGGCCCAACTTGTCTATGGTGACCATGGTGTCCACCCAAGCAAGTCACATTTATTTGCATTCAACCCATATCTCTCTAAACCTTTCCTATTCAGTCAACTGTGTAAATATCCTTCAAACATTACAATAACAGCCTTTATCACTTTCTCTTGCAAATTGTTTGACATACCCACCTCCTGTTGTGTGGAAAAGATATCCCTTAGATCCTAAAATGACAAATATAACTGGATAAATACTGCCTGAGATGCATCTCAATCATTATCAAAGTGTTAGAAACTGTTGTAAAATGGTTGAAGGCCAGCCCCATGACATCTTTGCAGCAAGTCTGCAGGGCAGGGTCTTAGATCAAACCTTCTTCAACTTCTTTACCAATGATCTTTCATCAGAAGATCAGAACAGTGGCATTAATATAATAGTTACTGGAGATCCATTGCAATATCCGAGCAGACCGTGAGTTCTCTTTTCATTCTTGGAATGACATGAGCTCTTGAGAAACTTTTCTTTGAATTTATCATTATTATTCATCATTACAGCGCCAGTGACCTGGGTTTGAATCTGCCATTGCCTGTAAAGGCTATTTGTACCTTCTCACCATGTCTGTGTGGGTTTCCTCCCAAATTCTAAAAAGAGAGTTTCACTGGTGATATCTCTAGATGCAGAAAAAGCATTTGATAGAGTTGAATGGAATTTTTTGTTTAAAGTTTTGGAGAAATTTAAGTTTGGTCCTTTCTTTATTGGTTGGATTAGGGCTCTATATAGTAAACCGGTAGCTAGAGTATTGACGAATGGTTTGATTTCGGAACCCTTTAAGTTAACTCAATCAACTCGTCAAGGTTGTCCTTTATCACCAGCTTTGTTTGCGTTAGTGATTGAACCTTTAGCACAGCTGATAAGACAAAATACACAGATACAAGGTATGAAAGTTTTAGATGAGGAGTATAAAATTAATTTATTTGCTGATGATGTATTGGTGTATTTAATAAACCCAGCTCAGTCACTTTTGCACTTGAAGGTGCGTTTAATACAATAATGATGTATTTCTGGATATAAAGTTAATTGGGAAAAAAGTGAAATATTACTGGTAAGTGAAGGAGATTATTCGGTTTATAAGAATATTATTAATTTGAAATGGACTGATCGAATTAAATATTTGGGTATAATTTTGAATGTTAATTATCAATCTTTATATATATTAAATTATGTTCCGTTAATGAAAAAAATTAAAACTGATTTGATTAAATGGAAAGATTTACCTATTAATTTAATGGGTAGGATAAATACAATTAAGATGAATATTTTTCTGTGTATACCATATTTGTTTCAATCTATTCCTTATTTACTTGATAATATTTTTTTTGAGACTTGAATAAAATGGTTAGGGAGTTTTTATGGAGAGGTAAATTTTCGAGAGTAACTTTGAATAAATTGACTTGGGAATATGAGTTAGGGGGATTACGTTTACCACATTTTCAAAATTATTATGAAGCAGCCCAACTTAAATTTATTAGCTCATTGATGGATTTGGTACAGCCTCCTAGTTGGGCCAAAATTGAGATGGCAAATATTTCTGAATTTGAAATACATCAATTTTTGTTTAGATGGAATATAAATTTGTTACAACAATATAATGTGCCTATACTAAAACATTTAATGAAGTTATGGATAAAGAAAAATAAAATGATAGGCTCTAGGGGTAAATTATCGGCTATGACTCCATTGTATAATAATCAACTTATTTCTTTTTCAATACATAATCAAAGTTTATTGCATTGGAGATGCAAAAAATTACAATTATCACGTGAAACATACATAATTTTTCCATTATTAAACAATATCTCATCTCATGATGCCATCTATTAATATCAATCATATTTGTATCTTTCCACGTACTAGCAATACATTTTTTTGCTACAGATAAAGCTAAATATACAAAAGCAAGCTGAAACTTATCTAATCCCAAGCCTTTCAGGTGTGAAAAATTTGGGAGATTGTTTTAAAGAGGGTAAATTTTTATCTTTTAATCAGATGAGGGAAAGTTTTGGTGTTGATAAGAACTCTTTGTTTCTTTCTCTATTATCAAATTCAATCTTTGGTAAAATGTATGTTTGGTAGAGATATGATTTTACCTGAAATGACTAAATTTGAGAGTTTTCTTATGAAGGTACCAGAGAAGGGTTATATTTCATTTATGTATCAAATATTACAGAATGGTATGGATAAAAAGGGTTGGGATAGATTTAAAAGTAAATGGGAAGCGGATACTGGTTTAATTTTTTACAAAGATGTTTGGTTAGATATCTGTTATGATAAGTGTAACTAGATTGATAAATGCACGTTATGCAATGATTAACTATAATTTTTTTACATCAATTATACTTAACACCTGAAAAATTTTAAAAAGTATGGTTTTCATGAATCAGATTTGTGTTTTAGATGTGGTGATACAATTGGAACTTTTTTTCATGCTGTTTGGTCATGTATACATATGCAATCTTTTTTGAAGAAAATTCAATCGTTTTTAGAATACCTGTATAAGATTAAAATACTTTTAGATCCGACAGTATTTTTATTGGGTAGTTTTCAACCTCTGAAAGGCTTGGGATTAGATAAGTTTCAGCTTGCTTTTGTATATTTAGCTTTATCTGTAGCAAAAAAAATGTATTGCTAGTATGTGGAAAGATACAAATATGATTGATATTAATAGATGGCATCATGAGATGAGATATTGTTTAATAATGGAAAAAATTATGTATGTTTTACGTGATAATTGTAATTTTTTTATTAATAAGTGGTCATTATATTCAGAATATTTACATTTCAATTTACATTGATTAGATCTTAATATGTATATTTAATTTTTCTTTAATATTTTTTTCTTTTTTCTTTCTTTATGGCTTTCCTTAGGAGGGTGGGCTGAAGGTGGGGGGGGGGTTCTTTTCTTTTTTTTTCCTTTTTTTTTCTATATATAAAATATAACGTTCTTGTTTATGGTTAATTGTTGTATATGTCATATATTATTTGTTTTTTGAACGTGTGGGCTTGTAGGCTGGAAAGGCCTGTTTCTGTGCTGCATTTCTAAATTAAAATTAAATTTACAAAATCCAGCAGAACTGTAGTCTCACAGCTCAAATAACATAGGTTCAATCCAGATTTCTGGTACTGTACTGTGAGTTTGCATTTTCTCCCTGTGACTGCTTTGGTTTCCTCAGGATGCCCTGGTTTCCATCTATATCCTGAAAACACATGGCTGTTAAATAATCTGGCTACTGTATGTACTCCTGAGTGTATGGATGAGTGGTAGAACCTGGAGGGAGTTGATGGGAAAGTAAGATTAAAATGGTATTAGTGCAGAAAGAGTGTAAATTAGTCTTTGACAGTTAGTGTAGGTTGAAGGAATGTATGACTTCAATACTCCAAATGAGGATGTTCACTGTTGATTGCAAAATGATAATTTCAATTTGGAACTTCTCAGAAAATAAAGCACCTCATATTCTACTATAAAACTGCCTGACAATGACCATCTTGATAAAAAGAGCATTTAACCATCTATCCACAAAATTTAATGATATTACTCTTATCATGTCCATTACATTAGCATCTTAGGTGTGACTATTGATTGGAAACTCAACTTGACACAAACACAAAGGCCACAGCATTAGGTCAGAGGCTTGGTATTCTGTAGCAAGTAGTTCATCCCCTTACACCCCAAAGCCTTTCAACCATTGTGAGTTAGTAATACGATGGAGTGCTCACCACTTACTTGAGAGTTGGAACAAGAACAACACTCCAGACTCTCTACAATATAGAGCATCCAACAGTCCACCTTACTAACACCTCATACTCTACCATAAACCTTCATTCCCTCCTCCATTATAGTAGTGTGCAATTTATGGGGCACAGTGATGGAGCAATGGCTAAATTTCTAGACAAGTATTCAGAAAACCTGGACTATCAATCCTTAGATCTGAACACAAATCCTGCAATATCAGCTGTGGAATTTTAGTTCAGTTACTAATTTGGAATTCCAAAAGTATTCATTATTAACAATGACTTCAAAACCACTGGATTGTTATATGAAAAAAAAGCACATCTGGATCTAATTGCAATCTGTGTCTCGTCTGGGTTAAATGGGACTTTGGACTCATTCATGTGACTCTTTTAAATACCTTCTGAAATGGCTGAGAAAGCCACTCAGTTCAAGAACAGTTAAGGATGGACAGTAAATGCTGCTCCTGAGAGCGATACCCAGATCCTGATAAAAAATAATAAATAGAAAAAATCTTTCCTGGCAATACAAATTCAGTGACACAAAGGTCCAGAATGTCTTGCACTAGATGCTTGTTAACTCATATGCGAATAATGTGGTTGCTATTTCCTGTAGATGATAAAGCAATCAGGCCAAAATCAATCCCCCAGAAGCCATCAGCAATCAACACTACACAACAGTGTTCTCACTTTCATCACACCTCCTGCAACCATGGCAAATCTCCCACAATAGCCATCCCTCTGAAGGGGTTCTGCACACCTGATACAAAAGAAAAACCCTCAAGATAAAACACAGCATGACAAGCCTTTTCCTGATTAATTGGCAACAGAACAACACTGTTGCAACAATAATTGGTTGCTAGATTGTGCATTTACTGTGGTGTAATGCTCCAAGGTATTTCAAGAACATTAATAATGCTTAATACAGAACCACTCAAGAAACTAATGTCTGAAACTTTGGTCAGTGCGAGCAAGTTCAGAGGATCATGCCAAACAAGTAAAGTATCAAGCAAATCAATGTTGTAAGTGAGTTCCAGAGCTCAGTAGTAATTCAGATCAGTGATTTTCATGAGCCTGTATTTGTCAAGTGCAGATTTCTCCAACTAGAACCACTGAAGATTACAGAGAGGGGGTTTAAAAACATGGATATAAATTATCACATTTGTTCCATGTGCCCCCATTTCTGATGGTTGCACCAGTGAGAACAGTTTCTCCCAATCTACTCTATATAAAATGTATACTCTTCAGGGTTTTGAATACCTCTCACAGATCTTTGTTCTATGGAATTTGCTTCCTGCTTCTTTAGACTATTCACATCATCCCATCCCCTCATCCCTCCAATCATCTTAAAATAATGTTGATTCTGCCTTAAAGCCATTTCCTCACTCCCAAAGAGCACTTTAGTCATGGCCAAACCAATGTTTCTGTAAAGGGTCCTTGTGGTTTCTTTATTCCTATTCTCTATGCTTCTATTTATAAAGTTCAGAATCCCATATATTCTTTCAGATACTTTCTAAACCTGCTTTCCTCTTTCAACAAACTGTGAACATAAACCTTCAGAGTTCTCTGAATTTGCAAAACAAATCTTAGAAATGATCTCAAGTTCACAAAGGGCAGGAATGGCTACATTAGACAAGGGCAAAGACAGTGAGAATGAGTGGGAATTAGGGTTGGAGTGACAATTTAAGCTTTTACTTGAAGTTTGATAGCAAACTCAAATATTTGAAATTGGAAGATTGGAAGAGAAAGGGCTACAGCAGCATCAATGGCTAAGGATAGATGTACTTGGAGACATCTGATCTGCAGGGACAGCTGAAGTCCAGATACTATCTTGAAGATAATTCCAAAAGCAATAGGGGAAAAAAAACACAGGCTGCATCAAGTTAAAAGAAATAACATCCAATTATTTGGATGTAAAAATAGGAGGTTGTACAGTTTCATCAACCAGGATATGCATTCTCCACTCTTCTATTAACACTTTCCCTCTTCTTTTATTGTGTGTTCTGACATAAAAATGCATGTGATTCACTGGATCTGTAATCCTCCATTATGATATTTGAAAATGTGTCATGCCAACCTGAAGGAATATTGCAATTCACTCAAATGTTTCCACATTCACAGTGCACTCTCTTGAGGGGTATACCAGACAATAAATCAAAGCAACATCATGTGTACTTTTTGCTTCCAACTATTTCCTAAATCTTATTGCAGTCTCAGGTTAGTTCTGCTAAAATCTCCCCTGTTGAATCTCTGTCTGATGAGTCCATGCTTTGTTGTGAACTTGTAGAATCATAGATGAGGAGTACAGGACTTTGCATACACAGTAAAACCCCTGGTATCTAGCATCTAGCGGACAGGATAAGCCAGTTATCTGATTGCTTGAGGCTCACTCTTACAATGCCAAACCAATACATCATTACAAATTAACAGTTTAAAAGACAAAAATATGAAAATTGAACAAACTTCACTTGCATGAATATATAAACCTTAAAACATTAACTTTATTTTCAGTTAACCATCACTTAACCATCACTGCATCTGTGCATTCTTCCCCCTCCATGGAGCTGCCCGAAAGACAAACTATAATAACATAATTAACACCCACCCCCCCAGGTTTACAGATAAAGTCTTACTAATATACTTAATAATATATTGATAAAGATAAAGATGCTTACTAAGCAGGGATGAGGAGACACTTTAAGAGAGTCACCCCAACCACAAGCAGCATCAATCAGGTCTTCATCCTGGGTGGCACCATTTAATCCAAACAGAATTTTATTCAAGCATCTACTACAAGCAAAACACAGCCAAAGCACTCTGATGGCTGAATATTTGCTCCTATCTTCACTGAAGGTTTATGTGTTACTTCAGAAAAAAAATTGCGTTTACATTTTTTTTAAAAATTCCTTTTTTTTGTTGTTGAGGCTGCTGCTTGTTTGAATTCTATGTAACGTGGGGTTTTACTGTAGTAGTCATCAAGATTCCTGGGTCAAAACAAAACTATCAAAAAATAGCTAACAAATAAAATACATTTTGAAATTGTAGGTCATTATATTGGTTTAAATACAATGCAGTTAGATAGTTACATGGCTATTCTTTGTTTATGTGATAGATAACAGACATAATTTCATTTCTTTAAAATGTACTGGACAAAATTAACTGGAGTATGAGTTATGATTTTTTCCCCCTTTTCAATCAATAAGATTTCAGATGTGTTTAAGCTTCAGTGAATGAATCAAGATAAAACAGATGTTATCAATAAAGAATGCCACAAAAATTTGTAACCATCCATCATGTAACAAGCCATAAAGTTGTAGCAAACTCAGGGTCTCAGAACCATCAAAAATGTGCTAATGAATGAGCTCAGTGACCAAAGAAGCATATTCCTCTGTGCTAATGTTGGAGAATAGTTTTATCAATTATCTATTTCAATATTCTCTTAAGATTTTTTTGAATATTTTATTTAAAATGTTTCCATACAAATAGTAGTTATTTTTTTTATTATTATTATACAGATAACAAAAAACAAATTAACATTTCATACAAGATGTTTTTCACCCCATCCCAAAAAGCCCCAAAACCCTTCCCTCATTAAAAAAAATATATAGAGCAATATAACTTCATAGGTATAAAAAAAAAGAAAACAAAGAAAATCTTTGGATTGCAGAGAAAGATATCATCCAGCAAATATCTCCAGATCCATTATACACACTCAGAGGAGAATCTTGAGGGTCCACAGGCATAGGAAGAATATTGTTACAAATTTAATCCCATTATTTGGGTATACAGGTGCCAAATTTGTAAAAACATAGGATATTTATTCCTCAAATTATAGCTTTTTTTTCCAAAGGAATATAACTTTGAATTTCTGCATGCACATTGGCATAGCCAGAAATAGATCAGATTTCCAAGTTATTGCAATACATTTCCTCACTATTGCTAATGCTAATTTAAGAAATTCCAATTGATAGATTCATAATTTTAGTTTAGGCCTTGTACCTTCAATATTTCCTAATAAAAAATAAATCAGGACTTTGGGGAAATACAATTCGTATAACTTGTTCCAAAAAATTATGTAAATCTGCCCAAAAGGGCCTTACTTTGAGCAAGACCACATTGAATGAATGAAAGATCCTCTTTTAAAATATTTGAAAATAAATATTCCCTTTAAATTTTGAAATCCAAGTAGCAAAATGCTTAAGGCAGATACCTAACATAACAAATTGGAGACAGTCGGCTGCCTCACTTCTTTAACTTTTATGGTACCTCATAGACTTTAGGTTCTTTAAATACATAGATGTATCTGAAGCTGTCTATAATAACCAACCTTATTTATGGTCATAGTAAAATTCTTTTCTATACCTATTCCCATATCCTGCATGTAGAAATCAGAGTCAGATTTAATTCTGTGGAGTTATGGTTTGATAAATCAATCTATAACAGTTCCTTCACACAGTTAACTTTCTTTTAAATATGGAAGTCTCTGAAAATACTTTCCAAAATTCATTAGAGAGTTCCTAACTCTTACTCTGCCAATACCATGCACCAGTAAAACTGATCAATTTCAATTTCAACAACTTTTCAGAGCAGGCACATTTGAATAAGTGAAGAGCAAAAGAAAACTATTTTGTGAGAACATTTCATAAACAATTTTAAATGAGGCTGAGCAAAGCAAATGTGTTAGGAATGAATGAATGAAGATTATTGTCATATACATAAGTACAATGTGTAGAAACAATGAAAGTCATGCTTACTGCAACTCCTCAGGTACAACACAGGACAGAATATAAGAAGAAAAAAGATAAAAATATAAAAAGAAGAGGAAAAAATAATAAAATTATTCACATTTGGCGAAAATGCAAATGGTCTTTGGTGATCTTGAAGAACTGTAATAATGAGGGTAGTACAGGGAGATTTAAGAGTCTGATATCTGTGAAAAGAAACTTGAAGCAACTAACCCTCTCCACTCCTATCCCATCAAGGAAGACAGGAGTGTAGTCCCTTGGCTTTCCCTCACTAAAGTCCTTCCATATTCTGACTCATTATTACTTGTTATACAGCCAACAACAATAGTGTTGTCAGCAAATTTAATTACTTTGTTGGAGACAAGCTTGATTACAGTCGTGGGTATATAGAGGGCATATGGAGTACAAAATAAAATGGGTTTTTGCAATCCCAATCTAAATCATTGCTGACCCAAATTCACACCATAGGTTTGCAGCATTCAATATTTCAAACTGTTAACTTCATTCAACCAAGCAGATATTGACAAAGCTAACATCAAATAGTATGCCTTGAGGATGAAAGTACAGTTTATTAATGTGACTTTGTAAAAATGAATGATTATCCAACATATGGCATGCTTGGAGTTACCATCAATTTGATTTTAAGTCAGACAGTCCAGAAACTTTGTAAAATACAAATCAGACACTGAATTTTTCTTTATCTATTACCATGAAATTGAGAAATGAGTGACTCCAATGCCACAGTGCCATTAGCCATTACATGAAATATTAAACACTATTCTGATCTCCCAAAATCCTTGGATAATGAACTATCTAGACTTTTCTCTTAGAATGGGTCTTGGATACACATGCTTCTGACTCAGAGACAAGAATGCCACTATCTCAACCAAGCTGGCAATTCAAATACATTGCAGACATGGATTTTATCAATGTAATTTCAATATAATAATGACATTATTTTTTGGATTAGGTGCACAAAACCTGTGCATTGTTTAAAGATCAGGAAAATGCTCATAACTGCTGGAGGTCAGAATTCCAAAAAGGATATAGCTCCAGAGAAAAATGAGCACCATTTGCAAAAAAATTGCAGTCACTGCCTTCGCACTAAAAACATTTGCTCTACTTTGTGAAGCCAAAGAGGACATCAATAAAAAGTGCACTGGGAAAAAAAAATGCAAAAATTGCAGATGCTCGAAACTATGAGCAGACAATAAGAGGCTGGAGGAACTCGATAGGTTAGAACAGAAATAGCCAGTCAACATTTTGACCCTTTATTGAGACTGAAGGGGAGATAGCAAACATAGTACGAAGAGGAGGGGAGGGGATTGGAAAAGGATAAAAGGTGACAGAAGAATAAGGGAGAAGTAGAGCAATACTAGATGATGAGACCACACCTAAAGAGGCTGAGGTGGATGGGAGGATTTGAGAGAAAAGTGAAAATGGGAGCAAGTCATATTCCTCTTGAATAGCCTGACAACACATCTATTCCTCATGGCTAGCCCAACAACATATTCTATTCCTCTTGGATAACCTTACACCAAATTATATTAACATTGAATTTTACAGTTTTGGATAACACCTACCCCTATTCATTCCACTGTTTCTGTCTTTCCTTTACTTGCTTTCATTTTCTCTTTTCTTTCAAACTCTTCACATCCTCCTCCCCAAATGCTCTCCCTCATTACCTGCATCTCCACCTCACCACTTACTTCTGTCCAGTATCACGTCACCTCTTGGCCCCTTCCCCTCCTGTCTCTGCTTGCTACCTCCAGACCTGAAATACTGATTGATCATTCATTTCCAGTGTTGGAGTGTGACCCGCTGAACTCATCCATCCTCTCATCATTTGCTTTTAGTTTAAGCAGATGGAAAAGACACTTGACTTGTCTCTACCCATAAGACTATAATTGTTAATCAACAAATTCATTTGATTGTTGATATCAGGATAAAACCCAAAGTGACATAAGAACTTATTTTGAGGTTATAGAGAAGAAATACATATTTCAGCTGCCAAGAGAAGAAAAATGTAATATAGCCCTCTGTTAAAGTGGGAGGAGATGATAGGACAATGGAGAATCCAATGAAGATGAATGACGAGGGATTCTCTTCAGGAGGTAGTGGAATTTAAAGCAATGATATAAAGGACCAAGAAGCTCTGGTGTAGAAATTCCCCTGATAAAACTAGTCTTGTGCCATTGGAAATCAACTCAAAATTGTATCTAGAAATATTGTGTCTGAACACTGGTCAAGAATTCAACCCATAATTTTTCACTGAGAGTTTTGTTTGAACTGGCATGCTGCAGTGAACAGGAATTCACTGTCTATGTATTGTTCAGATGGTTGGCTCCTCCCCTGCTTCCACCCTCACCTAACCTCAGATTCACCTGAGGACTATTGTGTCTACTGGCCATTGTTGGTAAGCTATTAAAAGCGTGTTTGTACTTCTCACTTGTCTCTGAGTGCATTCAATTATGCTACAATTTTAATAGCTTAACTTTGAAATGGGATGAAAGCCCCAATGAAGCCAGGCATGCTTGAGATCAACCCTGTCCCTTGAGGGCCCAGACAAATTTGATTACTGACTGGACTTCTTCCAGTTCTACCTGACAGCTGCACAAGATGTCTTCAACTCTGATAGTCTCCGGACATCAGCCCCAAAGGATACACTGTCATCAGAGGCTGTGCTACATATCAGTCAGCCATCGAAGGCTTGAAGGCCCACTACATGAGGCCCCAGAATGATGTTTAGTGAGGCTCCGACTCTCTCAATGTTGGCAGCAGATGGGTGAATCACTGGACTACTATGTTCTTGAACTGTGGGCCCTGACGAGGAAATGCCACTGCGAATCAGCCACAGCCTGGTTGAAAGAGGAGGAACAAATCTGTAGGCTTTCGACTACGTTCAGAGCTACATCGCAAAGGCCACCGTGCATGTAGTGGATGAGACTGCACCTTTCCAGGTGGAAAGCGATGCCTCTGACATAGCTCTGGCCGCTACTCAACCAGGTAGACAGGCAGGTTGCCTTTTTCTCCTGCACCCTACAAGACCATGAGCTTCGGAACCCATCTGTGGAGAAAGAGGCTCAAGCCATTGTAGAAGCATCAAGCACTGGAGGCATTACCTGGCTGGGAGAAAATTTACACTGCTCCCCGACCTGCAATCAGTGGCATTTATGTTTAATAATGAAAAAAGGGGAAAAATAAAGAACAATAAGATCGCTAGGTGGAGGATCGAGCTCTTCACCTATAATTGCGACATAGCATACAGGCAGGTACTCTTAATAAACCTCCAGATACCCTGAAAATAGGAAGCTGTGCCTCTGCACAAACCAGCCAGTTGCGGTCACTGCACGATAAGCTTTGCCACTCAGGCACCACCCGCGTGGCTTATTTCGTCAAGCCACGTAACCTGCCCTACTCCATTTAGGACATCAGGAAGTGAGCAGGTCCTGCCAGGGCTGTACAGATTGCAAGCTGCACTTCTATCGCCATGATAAAGCACACCTGATAAAGGCATCCTGTCCTTTCAAATGACTTAGTGATGATTTCAAGGGTATCCTCCCCTCCACCAACCGAAACGTGTACTTTCTCAATGTCATTGATGAGTATTCACATTTTTTGTTCACCATACCCTGCCCAGAAATAACCAGAACCATGGTCATCAGGGCCTTGCACTCTATTTTAACCCTGTTCAGGTATCCCAGCTGTGTCCAGAGCTCAATATATATGAGCGAAGTTCTACGCCAGTACCTGCTCATAAGGGGCATTGCCTCAAACAGGATTAGCTACAATCCCCAGGGGAACGGACAATTTGAAAAAGAGAACACGACTGCATGTGAAATTGGCTCTCTGGTCAAAAGACCTTCCAGATTCATGATGGCAAGAAGTCCTACCCATGGCGTTTCTCTTCATAAGGTCAGTCCTCTGCACGGTGACCAATGCAACTCCTCACAAGCTTATGTTTACGTTCCAGAGGAAATCCACATCTGGGACTACTATCCCGGCTTGGCTGATGGCACCATGGCTAGTCCTGCTGAGAAAGCACATGAGGAGCAAGACAGACCCCCTGATTGAGAGGGTGCACTTAACCCAACATATGCCTACGTGGCATACCCTGATGGCAGAGATGACACCATCCTGATCAGAGACCTGGGACCCGCCGGAACTGCCAGGAACGACCAAGTACCCCACTCAGGGTCCCAGAGGACACTGCTTGGGAAGTGGACCAATTCACCCCACAACCTGAGCCAGAGCCCTCAAAACCCACTGACCCTGTACCACGAGGGTTCAGGAAACTCAGGAAGCCCAAAGTCCTCCAGTACTGCGGTGCTCAATCAGAATTACCAGATCCCCTGACAGACTTAACTTGCAAATATTTGTAAAGTATTAGTTTTTTTTTAATGAATGGTCTTTTTCCCCCACAGGTTCAATTCTGAAGGAAGGGGTGAATGCAGTGAACTGGAATTCACAGTCTATGTATTGTTCAAATGCCTGGCTCCAACCTCACCTACCCCAATATAAACTCTGTTTTCCCCGGCTTACCTCAGATTCATCTGAGGACTACTGTGTCTACTTGCCATTGATTGTAAGCTATTAAAAGTGTGTTTGTACTCTTCACTGGTCTCCGAGTGCATTCAGTTAGTGTTACACATGCAAATGACAGATAACAGTGCAGTGCCCAGAATTCATCCTCGCTGATCTTACATTTCTTACTTATTCACAGACAACCAATATTTGAGTAACTCTTCTTTCCTTGAAGATGTGCTATTTAAGGAGCCAATAGTCAAAGTGCATGCTTAGTTCTCCTGGTGATCCATGACCTGAGCTCAATTGTGTGTCTCTCCCTTTTTCTATCCCTCTGTCAAAGTTAACAGAACAACCATTCTCATCCTCCTACCCTCAGAATTAATTCAGGCCAGTGTTGTTGATTACATCTCTCAGTTTTATTTTCACTGCCGCAAAGGGAGATCACCTAAATTTCAAAACTTCACCTACTTTTCCTTTAACCCACTGCAGCAGACATGGCCATTTACTCGGATTGCAAGATTCCCAAAGATGGAGGCATTGAAACAATATTCTTCCTTACAGAGTCCACTGGTGACATTCTGCTCAGAAAGCTGGGCAGAAGCCCTGGAGGGATTATGTGTGCTCTTTGTAAAATAAATTGACTGCATTGATTCTTGTGACAATCTGGGCGCACCCACCCACCTCTCCTCACAACAGAAACCTTCACTATTTAACATTCTCAGTAATTAGAAGAGAACTATTCACATTTATATGCATTTTCCTTTTGGGAATGACTGCTTGAGGGATCATCTAGTGGCCAACCATTTTACTTCCACGCACCATTTCAACATCGACATTTTTGTCCAAGGCTACCTACACTGCCAAATTGAGGAATAACACCTTGTATTCTGTTTTGGTAGGCTCCAACCAGATGGCATTAACATCGATCTCCAAATTTTTGTTAACCTCTCTCTCATATCTCTTTCTTTCCCTATCCCTCTGTCTCTTTTCCTCCAGCTCCTCAACTCCTTCCCTTCCTTCTCCTAACAGGGACTATCCTCTGTTCTCTCACCCTGAGTTTTTATCTCCTTCTACCTGCATTACCTCTTACCTGTTAGCCTGTGCTCCTCCTCTTCCCCTGCCTCCCTTCTCTCCTCCTTCCCCATCTCTCCACCTTTATATTAAGACATCTGATGTGGGTTTTTTTTTCCTATTCCTGAGGAAGGACCCTGGCCTGAAACGTTGGTTATCCTTTATTGCCTATGGATGCTACGTGACCTGCTGAGTTTCTCCACCATATTGCACAATACACCTTACACTCCAGCATCTGCAGATGTTCTTGTTTAACTGCTGCACCAGCACTTAGCTCAAATTTCTTCCAATTGATGAATAGAATCTGACACAATGCTGTTTTGAATACTTCTCATCGAACATAATTATATTTAGGGGTTTATAAAATGCGTATGAAGAATGTTGTTTTAAAGCTCCAAAATGTCGTTATGGGGCTCTTCTTCTGGAGTTACCATGGGAGTGAAGGTGATGTTTGCAGCTGTGGAACAATAGATAAAGTGCAAAATCCAATGCATGGGGAGAGAAAGGACTGCATTACACCCAACTCTTCTGTAACTTCCACTATTAAACAGAGTAAAAAACATCCACATTGATCACTCACAACAGCACTAATAAAAAGAGCAATTGCACAATATTGCTGTTCAATGTTGGTGGGTTGAGAAATCAGATTCCTGCATGATTAAGTATGCCTTTCAGTTTAGTTGATTCAATTCTTTCAGAACACCAATGAACTTTATTCTCATTATTGCATTTTCCTATTCCTTAATTCTCATGCAGGATTCCAGTTCAAAGCGTCAACTATCCATAGATGTTGTGTGACCTGCTGAGTTGCTTCAGCACTTTTGCAATTCCTTTTTTGTTGCACCTCATCAAACTGCTGCGATGATCCTTACCTCCTCTCATAAATAGGTCCTAAAAGATCCCAAAACAGGAGTATGCCCGGAGCAACAGTTAGCTCTACAGTCCTACAACATCTGGTTCCAGACAAATTCATTTAATATAATTTGACTGGACTGAAGGAACCCAATGAAAGAGTGTTTCTCTGGATCACTGAGCATATAAACCCATACAAAATAGGTAAAAGTCATATATATACATAAATATATTATTTGAAATAAATATATAAATATTTTGGGATGATTTAATCAGTTGCAGGATACTGTTGAATGCAGCAGTTCAGTTTGGCTGTTTCACTGCAGTAAATGCTGGCATGGCCAAGAAGACCAATTCACTCAAAATATGGATATATACATTAAAAAAATATACTAATTGTTTCCAAATTGTTTCTATTTCACTTTGATTAATGTAACACACAAGTCTATACAATGCTTTTATTCCAAGGCTGAAGCCTGAAGTCCATGGTTAAAATGATTCCTGAGTTAATTTACCATCAAGGTGCAATGTGCATGCAAATCCCTGTACTGTTTTTAAACTTCTGCCTTGTATTCAGACCGCCAGAATAACACACACACACACACACACACACACACACACACACACAACTTAACACTTTCAAATGTAAAAAAAATGCAATCCATTTACTGCAAAATTAATTGTCAGCAAGGGAATAGTTGACCTTTTGTCTCAGCAGGAAAGAGGTTATTTTAATCAAATGTTTACATAATCAAACAAACAAGTTTTAAGACATAGATTCTTTTTAAAAAGAAATCTATTCTTTACTCACATCAATTTTTGATTAATATGTGGAGTTCTAAATTTTTCCATTAATTTAAATCTGCCTTTTAGTATGCTCTACATGCCATCTGATTCGCTATCACTGACTTCCAATAATATCTCCAATGCTCTTCCAATTTGAATCACTGAACTATTTCTCAATGGGTCCCTCATAAATCATTCCTATTTGCGCCTTTACTTTGGTGAAACTACTACAGGGTTCTGAATAAGCCTGATTAGTCAACTGGCATTTTCGCAGTTTATATTATTATACCATATGCTCTTCTTTAACCATATAATTTGGTCTACAGAAGGACTTGCATCAAAATCAGAAAAAATGTCTTCGGCACTGATATTCAAAAGTATTCATCCATTTTCATTTTTTTTTAAATGTGATATCCCAAATCATTCACATTAGCCAGGATCCCACATGTAAAATAAGAGTTTTGTTGAAAGGTCAGTGTCCTGAAGTATCAACCCTCTTACTTTTCTTTACAGATGTTGCCTGATTTGCTATTTTGGACATCTGCTTTATTTCAGTTTTTCAGCATCTGTAATATATGCTTTGAATCATAGAACACTGCACCACAGGAACAGGACCTTCAACCCATCTAGTCTGTGCCAAACTATTATTTTGCCAACTTCCATTGACCTGCATCCGGATCATAGCCCTCCATACTGCTCATATCCATGCATCTATCCAATTTTTTTTTAATATCATAATTGAGCTCACTTTCACCACTTCCCTGTGTGAAGATTCCCCAATACTTCCTTTAAACATTTCACCTTTCATCCTTAACCCATGACCTCTTGTTTCTATCTCACTTAACCTCAATGGATAAAACCTACTTGCATTTACTCTATCTATACCCCTGATAATTACAGAATAAATTTCTAACCTGTTAAACCTTCTGCTGTAACTCAATTCTTCAAGCCAGCAAAATCCTTGCTATCCTTTCAATAGGTATATTTACATCTTTTTGCTAAAGGAACAGTGATAATTTGAGAAACTTTCTTCAGAGAGATGGCAGTGCCCCAAAAGTTAAATAAATGGGACCCAACATTATCAGATAGATGTTTTCGCTGTAAGAAGGAAACAGGAACAACAGTACATGCAATTTGGGCATGTGAGAAAATGTGAGAAGATCTAAATCAGGTATTAAATAAAATCACAAAAAGCAACATACCAAAAAATCCAAAGATCTTTCTTCTAAGTAATATAAGAAGTAAAGAATTAGGCCTCAAACTAGCTGAAGCACAAAAAAGATTTATTATGATAGACTTAGCTGTAGCAAAAAAATGCATATTGCCAACTTGGAAATCAGAAGAGAGCCTGAGAGTACAGCAATGGTACATGGAAATGAATAAATGTATTCCATTGGAAAAAATAACATATAATTTAAAAAAATAAAGTCACATTATTCCAACAAATTTGGGAACCGTACATGGAACACAACAGAGAGGGCTTGCTGCGGACCTCCACCCCCTAAAATGATAAAATGAGAAGAAGACAAAATGACCTGATGCAGTGTGTAAAAGTAGATGACACAATTTTCTTGTTTATTTTCATTGTGTGATGACATTGTTTAATGGTTTTATTGTATTGTATATGTTGAACGTTTAATGGGTTTGGGGGGGTGGGTGGGAAGGAGGACGGGAAGGTAGGAGGAGAAAAGGGGATAAAATGCCACTGTGTATATTTAAGAGGGAAAAGTTTGTGTATATTTTGATTGATATGGTTCATAGTGTGTAAAATTTTAAAAAGTATTAAAAAAAGTAGTGATGATTTACTGCTGTAAATCATATGTGTGTACAGTAAAAGTGATATCCGGCACCCATGGGGCTGGATAAGTGAATTTTCTGGTTGCTTGAGATTGCACGTTGTGTGATTGGTGAACTAATGGTGAGGGGCGCCAAATTTTTACTTATTTGCTTTTTTTGGCCATTTGTTTGAGGCTGCTGTTTGCTCGAATTCCAAAATCAAGAGTTTTACTGCAGTTACCCCTATCGTGCTGGGTTACAGGATTTTCACCCAAGGACACTGAGTGAATAGGATATATTTCCAAACAAGGCTGATTTTATTTGTGCATTGACACCTCAGTAATGGAAGTTACACAAAACAATAAAAAATAATGTTCAGTATGCTCTGTTGAACATGAACACAAGCATACTGTGTCTGGACTGAATAGTTACTTTTCTGCACTACATATTCCATTATTTTCCATGTAATAAATGTTTATATATTGAGTTTACGCCTCAAACCGTGCATCTTGGCGCCTCACAGTTCGGCAGGCAGCAACCTCCTTTGAAGAAGACCGCAGAGCCCACCTCACTGACAAAAGACAAAGGAGGAAAAACCCAACACCCAACCCCAACCAACCAATTTTCCCTTGCAACCATGTCTGCCTGTTCCACATCGGACTTGTCAGCCACAAACGAGCCTGCAGCTGACGTGGACATTACCCCTCCATAAATCTTCTTCCGCGAAGCCAAGCCAAAGAAAAGAAGACATTCTCTCAGTGCTACCATTTCCTTGCAGAATTCTGATCAAATAGTCAATTACCAATTATTTTTTGGAGGAACAGTCCCAAGAAAACAAAAAAAATTGAATTTAGATATAAATAGATATGTCCAGAGCGCAAAAAAAATCACACATAACAAACCCGTGAAGTGTACTGTGTAGTACTCTTCAAAATGAAAATTATCAAGAAATAAAATAATTAATGTTTAGTGGTTCTACTTCTCTACAATCTGTTAAAATGATAAAGAAATTATCATAATAAATTTTCCAAACTGATTGGTTTTGCAAAAAAATCAAACAAGGCTTGCTGATATTTATGTCTGAATATGTTTTAAACATTTTTAATCATTTACCTTTGTGAACACTTAATTAAAATTA
Organism: Narcine bancroftii; assembly: GCF_036971445.1. NCBI lineage: Eukaryota > Metazoa > Chordata > Chondrichthyes > Torpediniformes > Narcinidae > Narcine > Narcine bancroftii. The sequence continues at coordinate 273,028,784 of NC_091472.1, read as the reverse complement.
CAAAACCAATTCTAATCTCAAGTCCAATTAATATGCAAATACATGCAAATGTGGTAAAACTAGGTGGTGATTAAGCAGAGGACAGTTTATTTCATGTATACTTCAAATGTAAAAAAAAAAGATCTGCTACCCTTCTTGTGATTTCATTGGCATTACTGTTGTTTACAGAATGACTGTGCAGTTTATAGTAAATCTGCATATACGGTGACAACATTAATACAAAGGACCTATACTCCAGAAACAGTATTCTCTCAGGCTAGAGACTGGGTGTGCAATTAAGTAATTATTTCTTATTTCACTTTTTACCAAGGTCAATGCAAAGTTAGATTCCAGGGTGCATATTTACATGGTCAGATATAAATTCAAGTCACTCTATCTCCTTGAGGCTGTGTTCATTCAGATATGTTTTAGTATAGAAAATAAGGCTTTGGACTCTGAAGGAAATGGTGTCCTTCAAAATTTTCCAAAAGCCAACAGATTTTGGGGAACCGAATGGCAAGAGGTGGACCTGTAAGAGTATAATTTAAAATCTTCTGTTTATCCTTCTATGAAGACCAATAATTTTATACATAGAAAATTCAATAATACTTACAATTAATGTTAATCCTCAAGGGTGGAATGGGTGGAATCTTAATTTAATACCATGTTGTTGCATTGATATCAACATCAAAGATCTCTTAAATTGACTTTTAAACAATCGTCAAGCAGTCTCTGTGTTTAGCAGACTTTAAGAAGTTAATATCTTCACAGCAAAATGGTATCCAATCAAGGGACTTGCTTCCGATGTATTTACTAATGGTAAGCACTGCTCACTTCTCAATTTATTGAAGTTTTTAACTTTAGGGGATATACTTCATTAAACAGTTTCCCCGACTGAAATTCTACATTCACATTAAAATAAAGAGATGGTTGCAATTAAAAACAGTGGGATTTCCTGAAATGTTTTCCCTCTAATCATTTTTGTTTATTCATCATTTAAACTTTACTTTCAGTAATCTATTCAATGATGCATCAATTTTTAGAAAAAAGATAAAAGAACTAACTGGCTTATGTTCACTGCAATTATCATTTGATTGAATTTTAATTTTCAGAATTTGTCTGAAAACAATGAAAAATAACACTGACAAAGCACTCTTTATAGACATGTCAGCGCAGGAGTGGGCACAGAATTAAAATGGTCGGCCACTCTGCAGGCTGAGAGATCACTTCGCTGAGCACCTTCGCTCTGTCCGCATCAGCAATCATCCGTGTCCGCATCAGTGGCCAACCATTTCAATTCTGCAACCCACTCCTGCACTGACATGTATGTCTATGGCCCAAGTACCCTCAATGGCCTTTGTGTGCTGCCTAACCAAGACCAATTGTAACTTGGAGTAGCAACACCTTTTTTACTATCTATGCACTTTCCAACTGGATGGCATTGACATCGACCTCTGGTTTCTGATAGCCTACTACCCATTCTCTTTCTCTTCCTCATCCCTCTGTCTTCTTTTCTCCAGCTTTCCACCCCTTTCCCTCTCCATTCACTGAGTCTTCCCTACTCTTCTGGTTTGCTGGTGTGCCCCTCCTCCCTTATTCACTTGCCTGGAGACTGTGCTCCTCCCACTGCCCGCTCCCCCACCATTTTGTTAAGACAGATGCCTACATTTTGCTCATACGTTGATAAAAGGCTCAAGCCTGAAATGTTGGGTTATGTATTTTTATCTTTGTGATATAAAGTACACTGTTTGACCTGCTGAGTTTCTCCAGGATTGTGTTTTTTAGATCTGAGGCAGCATTCATGGAGAGATAAGCAGAGCTAAACTTTCAGGTTGATGCTCTTTGATTGGAACTGGGAAAAGTTCAAAATTAAAACAAGTTTTAACTTTCAGAGAAGGAAGAGAGGGAGAGAGAAGAAAAAAAATCCATCTATGACAGGGTTAAGTTCAGTGGAGACTGAATGACACAAGAAATGGTGGTGCTTAGAATGGAATGTATGGAATGGAACCTTGTGACTAACAAACGTATGTCTGGAGGAGAAGTAAATAAGAGATGATGAATAAATATGGAATACTAGAAGAGGGGAAAGAAATTAAACCCTGAATAATCAAAATGTCAGAATGAAGATTGGAATATGCAAACATGCTGGAGAAACTCAGAAGGTCAAGCAGCATCCAAATTAAGTAAAGATTAACCAACCTTTCAGGCCTGGGCCCTTTGTATATACCTGACAAATCCACACATACAAGGCAAATGTATAATCTAAGTATTTTCTTTAATGATTTTTCTCCATCTTTTGTCCTGCCACCAAACTTTTATAAATTGTATTCAATAGTTTTACTATTCATGGCACAATAGGAAGGCCTCCCCCATCTTCCCTTCTCAATGTTTCTCTGCATCATCTCCTGCACTACTGGAGCCGCAGTAGCGGTAGCACTGCCATTGGTGCGGACCCATGGGGAGCGAGGGAGCAGAGGTGCAATGCTCCCTGGGGTCCAGTCAACTGCCGTTGGCTCCACATGGGCTTTGAACAGCCCACTGAGGGAGCCGACAGTGGTTTTATTTGAAATCCCGCAACCACGGGTCTGTGCCCAAAATGGTTCTGCCAATTAATCGACGGAAGCTACGAGGAGCTGTAGACTCTGGGGAAGCGGAGGACTGAAGCAGGGCACCAGAGGGCGGGAAGAACAGCCCCCCCCCCCAATCTGAGGAGAAGCGGCTGAGGAACAAGGGCTTGTGGCAGGCTCCTGGAGACTCGAGGCGAGGAACCCGCAGAAGCTGTGGGCTGTTGGAGTCTCATGTTAGATTGCGGAATGCTGGAAACTGGCTTGAACTGGCTAGAGGGGTACCAGGTATCAGAACCGTGATGCGAAGAGGTGCCAAGGGTGCTGAAGTGTTCCAGGCCGTGTTGGAGGTACGAACCTGGAGTGAAGGTTGCCAATAGTTTAGACTGGACTCTATATGGTTGCGGAGGTTGCGGAAGCATTGGAAGTGAATCTACGTACACTCGTTGACTCTGGGTGGGGTGGGGGTGGGGTGGGAGGAACCTCTCTTTTGCTTCTCTCTCTCTGACTGACTGTAAGTCTAACTGTTAGCCTATAGTACGGGGTGCTTAGGCAATTCCTGCTGGTGGCAAATCTTTCTGCCTTGCAGCAGGCAAAAATAAATTTCATGTAATACGACACTGTTTTATTACCATGACAATAAATTGAATCTTGAAATACTGAGACCATAATCTTTTTGACTTTTGTCCCTACTTACTTGCTCACATACTCTGCCAGGGCCTGTTTCAATGGAACCTGAAGCCTGATTGTAATTTCAGAAAAGGAATCAGCTTTAAACATATCATTGCTGATTTTTATTCTCATCTCTCCATTTTCTATCAGGTTTGAAACCAACCCCTACCCCTCTCTGGCTAGCTTGTTCAACAGAAAAAAAATCCCAATATTAACCGGTGCGGACTTCAAAGGCCAACATGGCCTGTTTCCGCTCCGTACATGGTTATATGGTTATAACTGCCATCACTAGTCCCCCCAATTTTTTTTCTTCTCTCTTTCTCTCTCTCTGACTATTTTTCCACTTTTACTAACTCCCATAAAAGGGACCAGAGAACTTCAGTACTGTTGAAAAAACAATTGTGAACTAGTTTAGATTTACTCAGGCAAAAGATCAACATTGGTTTCAAGTTCAAATCAATGTGAATTATATAATAAGTGCAAGCTGAAACACAAACAGATCATTTTGTCTGAAATCATGCATCGATTGATATTCTACCATCTAAATGCTAGGAATACACTTAGATGACTGCTGGTATTCCATAAATCCATTCACAAGCATTGTTTTAACATATGAGCCTGAAGTACAGTGCTGGTTGTAAATGAATATAGAGTCTTGGATTACATAGAGGATGTAACAAATGCAAAATGTCTTGCAGAAGAACCTCTGGTGCATCAGATATCAAAAGGAAGCAAAGTCCACAGAACCGATTTTGCCCAAGTCAGTTTATAAAAAGCCAGGCTATAATTAATGTGGATTTGGGACAAACATAGTAAAACTTTTTTTCTTGTTCCTAATTAAATACAGAATACATTGAGGAATTTTCTGGTCATCAAATGCAAATTATTTGTCAGGAAACTATGTAAATGATGGGCTAATTATTGAGTTTCATGCATGACTATACAGAAACAGAAAGCTAAATGAATAGGAACTGTAGTACAGGCTGGGCCAACAGATCACAAAGTGATTTTATGTAAAAAATCCCAACACCTGAAATTAAAACCGTATACCAACAGATGCCAAGGAACAATTTTAAAGAAGTAACCTAATCTGCAAGTTCAGATGACTCATAAATTGCTTGAGCTTCACCCTTATGGCTTATAATTTCATTTGAAACTCTTGATTAGTTTACAGTCTTGTAATCATTTCCAGGTACCCATTGTAGTCTACTTCAAACTTGCTGATCCCTACAGAAACAAAAGTACTTTTTGTTCCAAATATACCAGTTATCATCATACTGTCACCTTATAATTGACACAATTTAACATTCTTCTTCTCCTTGATAAAAAATTAGATTTGAGATTTATTAAAGCTTTTTAAAGCACACCTGCAATATCAATTCTAAATCCTGTGACCACTTTGTGAAGCGTAGCTGTTCCCAGCTCCTTCAACTGTTATCTGTGATGCTACAGGAGTTCTAAGCACAATTGAAGGTTATGTTCTTATGTCACTTAAGGTAGTGATGTGTGGAATGTGCTCAAAAAGAAACAAACTGTATTTACAACCGCATGGTTAGCGTAGGAGGAAGGCACGGTTAGTGTAGCAGTTAGCATAACCCTGTAACAGCACCAGTGACTGGGTTTAGAATCCGGAACTGTCTGTAAGAACTTTGTATGTTCTCACTGTGTGGGTTTCTTCTGGGTGATCTGGTTTCCTCCCACTATTCGAAACATACAGCGGTTGTAGGTCAATTGGGTATTATTGGGTGGCACACGTTTGTGGGCCAAAAGGGTCTTGTCACTGTGCTACATGTCTAAATTTAAATTTAAAATTTAACACGGTAGAAGCCAATTCTGGCCATTGAAACCCATGCTGCCTAATTACACCCAACTAACCTACTAACCCCATATGTTTTTGAGGGTGGGAGGAAACCAGAGCACCCACATAGGTCACGGGGAGAATGTATAAACTCCTCACAGACAGTGCCAGATTTGAACCCAGTATATTGGCGCTGTAATAGCAATGTGCCGCAATGCTAACCGTGCGCCGCCCTCAGTGGATTGAGCAGCATCTATGGGAGGGGATAGAGTCATTGTCAATGTCTCGGGTCAGAACTGGGAGGGGAAAGGGAAGATAGGAAGTATGAAATGAAGAGAAGAGATGAGACAGAGGACTGGGAAGGAGTCAAACACAATGGATAGATGAGCAAAGTTGGGAAGGAGTAGGGTCGGAGTTGCAAAACAGAGGCAGGTGACTGAAAGGCAGAAGCAGACAAAAAGAGGAAAATCTGGCAGATGGAGTCAGGCGGGTGAGGGATAAAATGAAGATGGAGAGAGATAAGTGGATAAACAAAGACTACCAGTGCTGGCATATGAGCAGTAAGGAAGGTGAAATTGGAACCTCCCTTGTTTATCAGATTACAGCACTGATCGACGTTGTGCCCCTGCTTAACGATTGGATGGTGATCCAACAGCTGTCTTCACCTTCCCTTTCCTTGCTGGATTCCAATTGTTCCTTTAAAAAAAAACCTTCTTCCCCTACATAGAAGATGACCACGGCAGCAAACCAACCAGGGGCTCATTGGCTGAAGGACCTACACAAGCTATGGGGTGTAGGTGATTTGCAATCAAAGGACTCACACAGGCTGCGAGCTGCTGGGGATTGGCTCATGACAGGGAGGTATCAAAGGGCCTCGGGCACTGAAGGCTTCCTGATTGTATCAGAAGTTTGGATCTGAAGTTTGGGCTGCCAAAGGGTTGAACAGGGGTCTGTGCAGCCTCAGAGGTCGCAGGAGAGCCGGAGGAGAATCAATGGATTCCCGGTGTCTCTGAAGGAACTCCCTTTTGCTTCCCTTCCTCTTATTGTTAGGGGCACTAAGCAATGCTTTAAAATTGAGATGTCATGCATATTACATTTTTATGTACAAATTATATGACAAGAGAAGAGGGCGCACAAAATCAGTGAACCGGTGTGGACTCGAAAGGCCAACATGGCCTGTTTCCGCTCTGTAAATGGTTATATGGTTAAAAGGAACCTTGAAACTCTTTGCTGCTTACACTGATCACTCACCTGCCTCTGTCTCCCAACTCTACCCATCTTTACTTGAATCTGTCTGCCCATGATTTTTCATCCCTTCTCAGGCAACATGTCACTGAACACTGTCTCAACTTTCCTCCCCTTCTCTTTATACTGGCTATCTTCCTTTCAAAGTTAATAAACTCCTTTGCCTCAAAGAAGCTGCTCGACTCACTGAATTCCTCCAGCAGTTTTTCTTGGGGTTAGATTGCAATATCTGCAGTTCCTCAAGTCTCCTGTGGAACAATAAACATATTTTGCTTACATTTTGATTCAACTGTAGCTATTATGTGTCAATTGTGTGGAAAGAGAGATATATGAGAAGCCACAGACCAAATAATGTATCAACTCCAACCAGAAAACTTAGAAAATCAAGAGACATTTTGTATCTCATCTTTTCCCTCAAATATTAACAAATGAAAACTTTGTGGGGTAACAACTTGCTTCTCTGGAATATTATACTTTTTAAAATTAACATGTTTGGGTTCCACCTTTCTCCATAGAATCATACAGTTTGACAGAACAAAAGAAATCCTTCAAGTATATAGGCGATTTGGTTGGCTTTTTTGTCAACTAAGCTGCCTATCTGAGCTGGTCCCTTTTACCTTCATATGGCCCGTATCCCTCCAAACATTTGCTCTCCATATTGCTGACTAAAAGTCTTTTAATCATCCTACAGCTTCTGCTGGGAGCTCATTGCATATACCCACCACTCCTGAGTAGCCCCTCAGGACTTTCTTAAAACTTTTCCTGCTCACCTTAATCTTCTGCCCTTTGGCTTGAAACTCCCCTAACACGGGAAAAAGACTGTTACCATTTACCTTATATGTTCCTCTCATTATTTTATAGTCTTTTTTTGGGTCATACCACAGCCTCCTACATTCTTTCTTGTTTACATTTTGTATGCATATCTTTTCTTGAATACAGATTATTTTTGCAGTACCTAAGGTAGAAATTCTGCCAGACCCACATGCAAAAGAATCTCAGGGTTCCATGTCCTCTGACAATAAATCTGAACTTTGAACTTTGATAAAGCTTCAAACTATCCAGCTTCTCCTTATAACTCAAGCGATTCAATCCCGGTATCATACTCGTGAATTTTTACTACTTCCTTTCCACCTTAATTACATTCTTCTGAAAGCTGGGCAATGATAGTTAGGCACTTTTCTCCATGTGCGGTCTCAACAGTTTAGCCTCTCAACACCAATACTCAATGAAGGCAAGCATACCAAACACCTTCTCCATCACCTTCAAACGTGTCCATTGGTGGCTTTGAGCTGTTTGAGGAACGAGATGACATTATACATATACCATCCATAAACACTTGGATTCTGCTCAGCCAACTCACAATGCTGTTCTGAAATAAATGAGCTGCAGATGTAACTATTATGGACATTATAAGTCTATAATATAATGCCAATTAAAAGACAAAGCTTCTTTAAATTAAAATTGTTGCAAACATAGAGGTGTTTTTAATGACACAACTGATGAAAGGAGTCAGTGTCTCAAGCAGTTGCCTCTACACCACAGTATCAATAAATCAGGTGCCATAACCCCAATTGCACGCTACACCTGCTAAAATGCAAGACTAGAGCTCAGATGATGAGATAAAAGACGCATCTGTAGCAAATACTGGAACATTGCAAACTGACATTGGATTCCCACAACCTAAACAAAACATTTTTTTCTACTTTTGCAATAAATCAAAACACAAATTTAAATCTTAAAAGTAAAAGAATTATTATCTTCCTAAATGCAGCTATTTTTCTTTTGTAGAAAATGCACCTTTTTCTAACCATTCCCAGCTTTCCACCTTATATGGAGGCTTGCTTCCAAAACACTTGATATTTGATTTAAAGCATTCAAATGCTCTTACAATGTAAGAACGTCTAATATAAATGTGACTATTTTTTCTATTGGGCTATAAAAATCAACTTGGTCAGCTTTTTGGTCTAATTTCTCAAAGACCAAAGTAGTGAACATAGAGTTCAAACTACAAGACAGTGAGCTCCCAATTTCAACTGTATTGCAGCAAGAGCAAAAGATGTAAGGACTTGCAGCGGTAAAAGAGAGAAGAGGAAAAGTCTTTTATGAAGGACAATAATTTGCTTTCATAAAAAGTACATTGTGGACTATTTATTTTACCTGCACATATTCATCAATGATTATGGTTCCACTGTATCTCAGTCCTTTAAGCAATATTATAGCACTTCTCTGGGCAGGTTTATTCATTTTCCACTTTATTCCATTTCTGTTTTCTTTCTAGTGATTCAGTACCATTCACCTCACCCAAAATCACTAAGGGCAGGTAAAGTCAAAGTGAGATTCACAAGCAGCTCTTTCGTCCACACAATTAAAAGTTGTTCAAATTGATTCATAAACATGAGAACTCTGCACAAAAGAATCATTCTAACAAACTTCAGATAAAAGCTCAGCTTTTTGTTTAAAATTATTGTGGAAAATAATCTTTTTCAGATTTAAACAAACCAAGTCCTCTTTGAGTTGAGAAATTTCATTGCTTCTTGTATTTCTGCTTGAATATAAAATGAAAACAGAACTGTCAGGGTGGATACAAGAAAATATTTCAGTAATTCACTTTCAATTTAAATTAGGATTTCAGATGAAAGTTTCTGGAGATTACATAGCCTGTATCACTTCCCAAATCTGTGTTCATTTGATTGCTTGTAATGAGAGTATGTCTGAGAGGCAGTGCACACTGCCTCATTTTGAGCATACTCTTTGGAAAGCCTGTTCTTGCATCCCAATCTAAGTGCCACATAACACCCTAATGTAGCTAAAGAACAAGCAGACTTTTAAAAAAAACTGGATATGTTAACCAAAACAGAAATATTTTGGTGATTCTTTGAAAACATATTTCATTATTCAAAATAAAAGTTCTCATCCTGGGAATTTCTTTTGTGAGACAATGCATGGGAATAAGCAATCAGGATTGATGAGTTGAGATATCAATTTCCCAATGATAACTATAACTTTGATTTTAAAATTATAAACATAATTCAGTGAACAAACTACTAATGCTTTCTGGAGCACAGTGCTGTGCCAACATTATCCAAGAACAAATGCATTAAAATGATTGTGAAAGTTACATAGCAGGCTGGAAACTCCAATGAAATATCTTAAACTCACTTGAATCATGGCAGTTGAGTATATCACAAACGTTAGGTAGGACAATACCATGAAACACAAGAAGAAGAAGATGCTTAAATTTACTTCTTTAATTTGTGGATATCCATTAGAGCTTTACCAACGCTGAGATGATGATTCTGTAGCTATTGATTGTAGTGAAAAATGATCTGCAAGTTGAAGATGCATTGAAGGCTTAAACTATAAAGATGGAAAATGCAGCAGAAAAAAAAATGTGAGGGATGGGAACTGAGGAACAAGTTGGAGCCAAACAGAGATCAAGGGTAAAACCATGATAGATACTTTGAAAATTCACCAAAGCAAGCAAAATCTATGAGGCAGACGGAATCTATGAGGCAGACGGAATTATACCCAGTGTCAGATGGTGAATTGGGAAGAGACTGTGACATTTGGTGCTTTTACTGAAGAAAGGAAAGAAATGTATTTTCAACAATTTAATCCATTCATAGTATTTTTCAAGTACCAATCTGTTGCAGAGCTATCTCCAACTTAAATTTTGGTCAGTCCTACTTTTGGAAGAAAGCATTTTACAGTTAAACACTTCCCAAATATACATACTTAACAACTACTGTATTCCTCATAAAGCTCAAAAAGGCTTTCCTTTGTTTTTGATTCACTACAGGAGAAAATGAGAGATTTTTTCATTTAAGAAGTAGAACATCTAAAGTAGCTGGACTCCGAGATGCCATGAATGAGAAAGGTTAAGCAGACCCATTTAGAAGAACAATGAATGGATTTGTGTTTACAAAGGTGTCGTTTGCTACCTAAGTGTGTATTGGAAGAATGGGCTACAAAATAATGCTGTTAAGCTAAACCTATCCTTACCATTATAGGAGGGTCTATGATGTTACTGTGAAAAGCTATTCAGCATCACCCTCCAGGTCATCACACTCAATGGTTTAGGCTTCCAAAGAAATGAATAGGGTAGGGAATTTAGGCTTTCAAAAATGATACACTTACAGAGAAGTGGAGTAGAGTGTACATTCAGAGACAGCCTCACTGAAAAGTGCTATTCTCTTTGCACTTGAGAACACAGGGAATTTCTGTTTTAAATAACCACCAATTGGTGCTCCTTCATTGCTGAGAAGCTCTGAACAATTAGGAGTACCTTTTGCGACTGTGAGACGCAGGTTTCAAACCAATAATCACGCTGAAAGAAAAACAAACAGGAAGAATGAGCGGCGTCCATGTATTCTTTTACAGCTGGGAGAAGGCGCACTTCAACTCCAAGAGAATGAGCGTACACTATTGAGAAGTGGGGGGGGGGGGGGGGGGGAGAGATGGGGAAGGTCTAAACTGCTGATGGTTCTGAGGGAAACCAGCCTTCATTTTTTAAAAAATGTTAAAGCAAGAGAATGATGCTTAGAAATTTCTACTATTAGGTTCCCCAATGTTATATTTCATATCATATATTAAATTAATACTTGCATGCAAATTGTATTACTTCAAATAAGACTATTTTAAATGATTTCCTTCTAATTCTTTTCCCTAACAAAGTGATTTTATCAACTTGCTCTCACCTTATTGCCATTTTGATGCAATTTTTAAATGGTGTAGAAAAAAAATACTACTTTTTTTTCTCTCTTGTGCAATGCTCATGGATTAAAGATTGCAAAATTTTTCACCGGGTCAGATTGTGACATGGGGGCATATAGATGGGAGCCCTCTCAGAAGAGATTAGACAAATTGGCCAATAGTATCTGGAACTGAGGAATGAACGGTGATCTCGTTCAAGCATGTAAAATTTTTCCAGGTTTTTATAGACAAGATGTAGCAATTCACTTGGCTGGAGTGTCCAAAAGCCAAAGTAAGGGTTCAAATATTCAGGATAAAAATAAGCTTCCTCGTCTGTGGGGTAATGAGTCACAGAATTCTCTACCCAGAAGCCCTGTGAAATTGAGTTTCTGAGTACCATATATGTCAGTGTAGAAGACAACCCCTTATCTTCCCCCCACCCCCCTCCAGAATTTCCACTTAAAATGTAGGCTTTGAGCTATACTCGCTGTACAAGACTACACAAGTCTGGCACTGACTGCTGCTGTTTATGAAGGAGTGAAAACATCACCCTTTCCAAGAAACCCTGTCTTTAAAAGTACAGTAACTGGTCACTGTGAGATTTATTGTGATTGGGCCTAACAAGGCAGTGCAAACAAAATGTACCCTGGGACCTTGGCTGATTGTTTACTATTTTTCAGCTGTTCCAAATGGTGGCTGGTTATACTGTTAGGTTAGTTTGCTGTGCTGTTATTTTAAGATGTGCTAGACAGGTTTATATTATGTAGTTACTGTATTAATATGACAGTACTATTAATCCAGCTTCCCAAAGATAAGTTTCAGTAGAAAAATATTCAGTAGTAGGACTGTAGGAGTTATGCAAGTGTCTTATGCTGTTCTCCATCTCCATGGGGGACACTCTAAACCACAGGATATTAAGGTTCAGATTTAATACTTGGCATATAAGACAACCCCCGGTTTTGAGTGACATTTTTAAGCCTCATGTCAGTGCCTCGAATTCCTCTGGAGTTTGCGGAGAAACTCTGGCAAATTTCTACAGAGGTGTGATGGAAAGTGTGCTGACCAGCTGTATCATGGTCTAGTATGGGGACACCAATACCCCTGAGCGTAAAGCCCTCCAAAAGGTAGTGGATACAGGCCAGAACATCACAGCCCAAACCTTGCCCAGTATTGAGTACATCTACAGAGAATGCTGCTATCGGAGAGAAGCAGTAGCAATCATCAAGGATCCACACCATCTGGCACATGCTCTGTTCTTGCTGCTGCCATCAGGAAAGAGGTATATTGGTGGCACCAGACTCACAAAACCAAGTTCAGGAACAGCTGCTACCCTTCCACCTTCAGACTCTTCAATGACAAACTCAATCAGATACTCATTTCAGGACTCTTATTGATTTTTATTGATTTTCTTTTTTATTCTTTCTGTATTGCAGTCAGCTTGTTTGCATTCATTATCTTTTTACAGTTCTTTATTTACATGTTTACACCGAGTACAGTTTTTCACACTACCAATTAGTGGTAATTCTGCCACACACACAGGGAAAAAGGAATCTCAGGGTTGTATGTGATGACAGTAAATCTGAAATATCAATAAAAGAATATGGGGTGAATACAAGAAGATGGCACTGAAGTAAGAGATGACCCTACCTCTATTTCCTACATTACTACATGTTTATTATGGAAATTGGATGTGTGAATTAGTGTCTATTAATCTCGACTCAGCAATAATCAGTTCTATATTTTGGAATGCCAATGTCCTGTGCCAAAATGCCTTCTTTACTCTAAAGTCTATTCATTATTTGCATATTTAAAACACTGCAGTAACCTGGAAAATAAATGATCACATGTGCTTAAATCCATGCTGGATTTGATTAGTGAAAACTCTAAAAGTGATGGCATTCTATTACAAGGTTGCCTGCAGTTGCAACCAATTGACAGGAAACAATTACTTCAAAGCAGTACACTTCAATTACTCCATCTCGAACAGACTCCAACATTTGTGCAAAAACAATAATAAGCAACAATTGCAGAGAGTAAGAGTAGTGGACTTCGCGTTTCATCTTTTGTTCATGTCTCGTCACTACATGAGTCTCATTTAAAACTGAAATTTGACTTCTGAACTAAAATTTCCTATTATTGTATTTTTGTTCCCCAGAATGTCAGCCGATGAGACCCTATCAGGGCCATATAGCCTGAACATCTTTTGCAGTTAAAAGCAGATAAAGAGACAAAAGCTGTGCCAATCGTTTACAGAGGAACATATAAAGAACCTTCAAACTATTCTGAATCATTCAAACAAGCTTTTTCTTACAGCACAAATAAGTTGCAAGTTAATGCCTCCAAATAAACACATCATGTATTTGGCACTAACATCGAAACATAATATACGGAAGAAGCTGCTTGAACAAAAATCAACTCCTTTAAGAAGGAAATATATTTGTAACTATCCTTTAAGCATTTTTCATCAAAGTTACATCATATTGCACTGAAATGTTTTGTTAATATCCAAGTAACTTTGTTTTGATGAACATTAATCACCTATGTCCGCATGTTTTTTGGTCAGAGACCAAGAAGCACATACTTTTCAGCCATAAGTAGCAACAAATATTCCCTGACATTAAAAAAAAATGTCAGGCTACTGGATGATCAGTTCTTTATTGTGTAAATATGGCAACTCCCTTCAAGTTCTAAAAGAGTTTCATCAAAGTGTGACATTTACAGATTCTTTTTTTTTAAATTACCGCATAAATTTAGACTTGCTATTTAACAGTTAAAGTGCCCAGTTTAATGTGCAATGTCAGTCATCCCTTTGACGCAAATGGAAGAATTTAAACCGTGAGATCTCACTCACTGTTTAGGTAAACAATTTAATTGTTGTCTTATTCAACCCATCTCTATTTTCAATCAAAATCCTTTTTGTCATTTAATTTCTCTTTCTGATTAGATTCCTATTCACTCAATTTCCTTTACAATTATTCCTTTGGCTCTCCTTAAAAGTGATGGAGTTAAGGAATTAGGCAGCTTGTCTTGTTGGTGAACAAATTTTCAAATGCTCTTTCTGGGCTCTCTATTGAACGCCCTTCCAGCAACTTACTGGACAAAACAATTTCAAGATGAAGAACAAGAGGAACCCAAATAGAATAGGATGTTGAAATCTATTCTGCAATCCCTGCCCCACACCTCCATTAATTCTGAACTAACGAGATGCATTTAACTGGCATCAATTAAGTTTTCTTGAAATGCAAGGCAAGGGCAAAATAAACCACAGAAAAGTTGTCTATGTATCACTGTGCTTGTAAGAGTGCCAAATGCTTCAAAAATTTGGCTTGAGCACTGACCACTGTGGAAGAAATGTAAAGTCATGTCTTTATTTTGTGGGACTTATTTTAAATAAAGAGCAGTTATGCTGCAGCAGTGCCAATTAGCTGCAGAGTGAAGCCACAGCAGCAGGACATGAGTCGATACAATGATTAAGAGATTTTGTGACTATTTCATCATGTATTATCATGATGTGTCCTACAGCAAATGTCGTCACTAACAATATCTTAAAGCATTCCAATCCATGTGCCAATTTCTTTAGTGTTTACTCAAGATGGTTGGGAGGGGACAGTGGGAGAAGCATGGGATTGAGGAAATTATATTTCCTTTCCATAAGGACTGAAAATTTTTAGTATATCAAACAACATGATAAGTCAACTGAACAATTCAAGACTGTCAGAGTCAATCAGATGAATTCCAAAGTGGGCTCAGAAGTGTCAGAACTGATCAATGGGAAACCACTTACCCCCCATTGCTGGTCAAGAGGGATAAACTCAAAGATGAGGCAATAGCTTCAGAAAGTTACATTTCCAGATGTGTTCATTTACAGTTTGCTCTCAAAAGTGTTAGATATGCTGAATCAGCAATAACAGCATTGATTTGAAAATCAGACTATTTTCCTCAAAAAGAAACATTTCAAATATGCTGCACTGCTGTCTTATGTGAACAACATTTATGGTTTGGAAGAACATTTTGACTGTCTTTCACAGAGCCTGTCTTGTTCTGGAAGTAAAACAGTGTATGACATTGGAGGATGATTGGTTATTCTAAACTAATTAAAATAAAATTATCAGATTAAGAATTTCAATTCAACATTCCACTAACCTCAGATTAAGTTTAGATTCTGGAAAAAAAAACTTGTATTCATACATATTTTTCATCTTCAATCCAAAAATATTTGGACAGGGACAAAAGATCGATGCAAATGAGGAAGTAAAATTGACACTGACCTCACTCTGATGGGGCAAATTTTCTACTTAAAATTAGGCAGCTCAGTTTAGCTTTGCCAGTCACTGCTACTTAACTGGGTGGAAATTCTGAACACCAGAGTGGAAGGAGAGGTAGGTTCAGCCTTGTAAACAGATCATTGCTCATACCTGGATACCTACACTACACCATGGAATCTGACAGATTGCACAACATTAAGACGGGGAACTTGCATGTATCTAATCAGTCCATTCATTTCAGTGGGAAGAAATGAACATAGACAGAAAGGTGAGTTCGAGAAAATATCCTGCTTTGAAAGGGAATTCTGCTTATTGAAATGTATTGAGTTGCCTTCTAGTATTTTAAATGTTCCAATTTCTTTAAAATAGATACACATCATTTTAATTGTTTTAATCATATTTTAACATACTAAATGATTTTATTTCCTTTGAATATTTATGGATATCATAGACCCTTGGATTTCTAGAGCACAGAAGTGTCTCCTAACATTCAAACAAACAAGCTTATCAGCCAATAAATCTGGGGTGGACAGGAAACTGAAGGAGGCCCAGTATAGTGCAGGTCCTCCACAAGGGAGTGGAGCCTATTAGTTTTACTTGTGGAGGATCTGCACTATACTGGGCCTCCTTCAGTTTCCTTGTGGAAGAGCGCAGCAGGGGCATGCTCCAAAAAAAAACCCAGCAGGTTCCAAGGCAGACGACTTACAAGATTTGGCGGCTCACTACTCAGCAGAGGAATGGTGTCAATATTTAACAGAAGCATCTTATTTCAAACAGATTATTTCACAATTATTTCTCCTCCAATAAAATCCTGATATTCCAAGGAATTCCTCTGTAGCAGCTTTCTGGGATTAAAATGGCATAAACAAATCTCTCATGCTGTATCTAAAAGCACCAAAATACAATACTCATTGACACTAGTGCCATGACAAGGTTGGAACCTAGGGTAATTCTACTCTGTTTTAGAAACAAAGAAGTGAAATTTCTCTTATTAGTTGCTCTTTTAGGGGTGACTTAGTAGTGGGGCTAGTAGAGGTGCTGCCCTGCATTTCCAACAATCCACATTCAATCCTTTCTTCCAGTGCTATCTGTGTGGAGTTTGCATGCTCTTCCTGTGATTGAGTGGGTTTCCCTCAATTACTCTGGTTTCCTCCCTCATACAATGCAAACCATGATAAATTGCCCCTGATATGCAGGAAAGCTTGGACAAATTTGCCACTTATGTCAACTTTAGACTCACAATTAGCCCAAAGGAAAGTTATGCACCAACCTGCTTGCAATACACAGAACCAAACTCTTTGTTAATGGTTAAATGCTTTCATTTTAGCATGATCGCTCAATATTGAACATATTGTCAAGAAAGCCAGCTCTCTTTTTGGAGGTAAAAACACAAAGCTAGAGAAACTCAGCAGGTCAAACTGCATCCTTTATACAGCAAAGATAAAAATAAATAACCCTTCATCAAGGTATGGAAAAATGTCGACAGGCATCCGAATAAAAGGGTCTTCTTGGAAAAATAAGAAGTATGGGAAGAAACCGGTAATATCGCATACAACACTGAGATTCTTTTTCCTGCGGGTGAGGCAGAATTAACACTTATTGGTAGTGCAAAAAAAAACTGTACACAGCATATACCTGTAAACATATAATTAATTTAAACAAACTGATTTTGCAATACAAAGAGAATTTAAAAAAAAATATCAATAAAGTGCATCAGTGAGACTAAAGGCCTGTTTTTGTATAAATTCATAATCTTTCCCCACAGCTCTGACCTCAGGAAGCAGCACTTAAAAGGTCACACCACAGTACAACAAGCAATCTTAATTGCAGAGGTGTCAGCTAGGAACAAATGCATGCCAAAAAAAAAGAGTGGCAGCATCCTTTCCAGGAGCAGAGATATTTGTACAGGTGCCTGAAGAATAGTGCACCAAGGCAGCTTTTACGTGAAAGGGCACTTAGGGCAGGAAGTTCCAAGGGAGATGTCCATAGATGTCCGGAACTTGCAATACAGTCAAATCCGCCTTCTAGGATGCGTGCACCTTTTAGTCACCAAGCTATACAAAAGATGCAATTGAAACTAGAGAAGATCCAGATCAGATTCACAGAAATACTGATAGTACTGTAGAACTTGAATTTTGAGAGACTGATGGGGTTGAGACAGTTTTCCCTGGAGCAAAGGAAGCTTCCATGCCCTCTAGTTTAAGAATCCACTATCTTTTACTTGGACCTGCCCTAAAGTGAGACTTTTTTTGGATAACCTTCGGAAATTTTTAAGAACAGGTTACAGGAAGTAAATTTCCACAGAATCCAATGTTGTCTTTATTAGGCAATATTGTAGGGATAAGACCGAAATTGAAATTAACTATATATCAAAAAGAATTTGTAAAGATTGCATAAGCAATAGCAAGAAAATGTATTGCAGTAATGTGGAAATCAGACTCTCATTTAGCTATGGAGCGATGGAATGGAGAAAAGCATAATTGCATTCCCCTTGAGAAGATTACTTATAATTTAAGAAATAAATATGTATTTTCAAAAATTTGGTGTATTTACAAATCGCGGGAATTAATTTACAGTTTTTTTCCTAAACTTTGAGAACTTTGAGAACCTCATTAACCTCCTTGGAAGAACTAAAAATGTAAATAGTTAGAATCGTGTGGTGGGTGGTGTCTTCTTGGCAATCAGGTTTCTTTGTTTTTTTCTTTTTTTTCTTTACTTTCTCATTTCTTTCTATCATTATTTATTTATTTTCTTTATTTGGCAATTCTTTGATGGGGAGGGATTTGGGGGGTTTGTTGGTTTTATACCATCATGTATAATGGGAATGACATTAATAATTGATGATTGTATTTTGCTATTATTATATGTATGGATAAAATTTTTAATAAAATATTTTTTTTAAATTCCACTACCCTTGGAAAAAGGTCATGACAATTTACTTTTACTATACCTCTCATTATTTTATAAACCACTTTTTGGTTTCCCGTGCCCCCCCCCCCCCCCCCCCACCCCATTCCAGCTTCTACATTCCAGGCATTTACTCACTACATTGCCATCCAAGTTAATAATATAGATGACAAACAACAGTAGACTTGGCTCCAACCCTGCAGCACAGTCCACCAATCTGAGTCACAACTCTCCATTACCATCATCTGCCTCCTACCATCAAGCGAATTTTCCAACTCACCCTGGATCCCATGCAATCTGACCTTCTGGACCAGCCTACATTCTGGACCTTGCCAAAGGCCTTGTTAAAGTTCCTGCCCACAATGTCTACTATCCTGCCCTCACGAATCTTAACTCCAGGGAAAAAGTTCCCAGCCAAACCAGCCTCTCCTAAAAACTCCAGCCTATCAGGGTCGAGGAACATTTTCATGAATCTTTTCTGCCAGTTCAGTGATATCCAACAGTCATTGGGTGACCAAAAATGGCAACAATACTCTGCAGTCTTACTAGTTGTACATGATGACTCTGTTTGTGTACCCAATGCTCTGATTGATGAAGGCAAATGCCATCACCACATTTTTGGAACTATACCCCTAAGCCTTTCTGTTCTACAACCCTCTCCAGGGCTATACCATTCATCCTGTATGTCCTGGCCTGGTTTAACCTACCAAAGTACACCTCCCACTTGTCAACATTGCATTCCATCTTCCATTCCTTGGCCCACTTTCCCAGTTCATCCAGTCACTGTTGTAACCTTAAATAACCCTCTTCACTGTCCACTAACCCACCAATTTTGATGGCATTTACTCACTACATTGCCATCCAAGTTAATAATATAGATGACAAACAACAGTAGACTCGGCTCCAACCCTGCAGCACAGTCCACCAATCTGAGTCACAACTCTCCACTACCATCATCTGCCTCCTACCATCAAGCGAATTTTCCAACTCACCCTGGATCCCATGCAATCCGACCTTCTGGACCAGCCTACATTCTGGACCTTGCCAAAGGCCTTGTTAAAGTTCCTCCTCACAATGTCTACTATCCTGCCCTCACGAATCTTCTTGGCCATCTTTTTAGAAAACAATCAAATTCATGAAACACACACAAAGCCATACCAACCATTGCTAATCAGGTCTTGCCTTTCAAAATGCATTCAGATCCTATCTCTCAGAATCCTCTCCATTTACTTACCCACTAATGACATTAAGTACACCAGCTCACAACCCTTGGCCTGTCCTTGCAATTTCTTTTATATAAATAAATTCACAACAGTAACCATCCTCTAATCTACTGGCACCTCTCCTATGCTTAAGGATGATGCAATTATCTGGCAACTTCTTCCCTAGCTTCTTACAATACCCTCAGATGCACTTTATGAAGCCCAGTTTTATTTTAAAATCAAACTTTATTGATTTTAACATATTCAACATCTCCTCTCTGTAATGTGGATTGTCCATAGAACCATAGAACATTATAACGCAAAAACAGGCACCTTTGGCCCTTCTAGTCTGTGCCAAACCATTTGCCTCATCACACTGACCTACCCTCCATATATCTCCCAACAATGTACCTGTCCAAATTCCTCTTAAATGTTAAATTGAGCCTGTCACATTTGTGGCCCGAAATGTGAAGTTAATAAAACATTAAACACAAGTTTATCAGGTAAACTTCTCTGGGTCTTTATTCTCCCATTTCCTTTATTCTCTTGCTTGTGCTCTTATCTCTCTCTCATACCGGTACATCTCATACATATTCATTATCATGACATCCCTCCTTTAATCAGAAATAAACTTTACCTTCACTTATCAATATCCCTCGGAAACATACAAACATCGTAACTAATGGTAATACTATAACTCAACTACATAAAATTTACTTCCTACAGCACTCATACATGCACTTTATGATATAAGATTAAAATACTGTCCCAAAGTTCTTATTAAAACTATGGCACAAAGTCTTCGTATCGTTTGGGCACTTTCCGGTTTTACGTTATGCCTTTGAATTTGCTATTTGTTTATTAGCTTCACTCTATCCTACCAAAACTACCCTCATCTCTTTACTTGAGTTAAATAAGAAAGCATGCAGATGCTGTGATTGAAGTTCAATACACAAAAATGAGTAACTCAACAAATCACAGTCTTTTTTTAATGGCAAAGACGCATAACCAATGTTTCAGGCCTGAATAACAGTGTGGGGAGGGGCAGGGGAGAGCACGGGGCCCATAGATGATAGGTGGATATGGCTGGGGGAGCAGAAGAGAAAAAAAAAGCTGCAGTGATAAAGAGAGGGGATAATTCTCTGAATGGAGAGGGAAGGGGTGGGGAGCTAGAGGAAAGGAAGCAGAGGGATAGGAAAAAAGTGCCTATCATCAAGAGACAAACATGATGATACAAAGCATTATGGACCAGGAGGAAAAATTAATTACGATCTTACTCTAGAGAGTCAAGATAATAAAATCTTCTGACCGAACAGAGAGAGAAGCTGAAGACACAAGAAACTGGAGAGGCTGAAGATTGGAGCAAAATTTGAGTTGCTGGAGGAGCCAACAAGATCAAAGCCATCTCTACTGAAATGCCACCATTACAAATCTTCCCCTCCTCAGCCTCTTCCGAATTCTGAAGGGACCAGTTCCTTTGCGTCTGCCTGGTCCGCTATTTTTGCTCTTCACTGACCACTCCCCTTCTTATGGCACTTCCAATGCAACTGTAGCACATGCAGCAGATCCTTTTCCTTTCTTTAATTCACACCATCCAAATGCAGCAATGTTCAAGGACTTTTTTTTTCAAATTAGTGTGCTGCATTTGGAGCTCATAGTGTGGTCAAAGAGTCATGCAACACAGAAGCAGTCGCTTTGACCCAATGCATTGACTCTACTCATCAAGGATTCATTCAGCTTAATTCTATTTGCTTTATTAATAAACCCATGAATCCTGCCCACTGATTCAATGATATTAGTATTGATTTCATGAAAAAGGAATAGAGAACACAGTATATATCAATGGTACTGAAGTGAGACAGTGAAAATCTGCAAGTACTGAGGAGTGTCCATCACCAGAAACCTGTGTGGATCTAACCACATTGATGTTACAATCACGAAAGTACACCAGAGGATCTACTTTCTCAGAAACCTGAGGAAATTCAGCATGTCTCTGAGGTCTCTCATCAACATTTATAGATGCAACATAAAATGTATCCTGATAAAATGCATCACAGCCTGATGCAGGAACTACTCCACCCAAGAATGTAAGGTGATACTGAGTTTATCATTCTGAATTTTGGGATAAGTTCAAAACCTCGGCTCATTACATGTGTTTCTGGAGATCTGACTTATTAATGAGAAAATGGGAACGTGACTAAAAGTGGCCACACGGTAGTCTGTTAACTGTGGCCAATAAATATAGAGAGTAAAATCATAATACTTGGTCATGTTATTTCATTCACAACAGAGTAAAAATATATGGTATATATGGTTTTTGGACTGCTATGTTGGGAAAATCGAGGAAAAAAATTAACATAATTACTGCTCGTGTAGTCATTCACTCTGGGCACCTTTTTAGACTGCAAGTACCTGAGTGCAACAGTTCTGGTGGTTGGACGTGCAGTCGAGTGGATAACTGTCAATGAAATTTTCTGGTACGATTTACACTGCAGGCTTCCTCCAAAGATTTGTAGGGGTCCTGCAGGATATATCGTGGTACAGGAATGGGCAGTCCTTTTCAGATTGCCCGTGTAGCAGCAAAGTTTGTTGATTGTGTCATTACATGCCTCCAGTCTAAAAATCATGATAGACAAATGATTGAGTCAAAAACCTCTTGCATAATTCCATTTCAAGTACACCACCAGGAATAATTGCAATACCAAAAGAGTGAACAACTAAGGATTAGATCTTCTTTAGTGATTGGTGACAGGACTTATTTTTTTTAACACTGCTTGTCATTGGATTTTATAGCATAATGTTTTAAATGATACAATGTTTTGACAACATAAACTTACATCGCTTTTGCAACAAATAAATGTGACACCAATAATAAGTCAACAAAACGGGAGTATCAATTCAAAGCAACAGCACAATTGAAGTTTCTATAACACACACTAAGTCAGGGCAAGATTCTAATCTTTCATCTAAATTCCTACTGTCCTCGATTCTTGAAATTTGATAAGTCACTGAAATGACAAATGTTTTGCTATCTGTCATTATAATTACTTCAAGGTCATGCTATGTGTTGAATTAGAAGGTGCTATGGCAAGAATGGATGTGGGTGGTGATTGTTGTATGTGGAGGGGGAACAAAACGTAACGGCAATTGACCTGTGTGACTGCAAGTTGTGCAATTTTGCTGATTTTGTTGCTTTCTGAGGGGGAAGTTAAAAATTCATGAAAAAAACTGGTGATTTGTGATCAAGTGGGTGGGGAAATTCTCCAAAAGCTCTCTCAGGACTCTCCTGCAATGCAAAGCAAACTGTCTGCAATCATCAAAGCTTTCTGATAAACACATTACTGTCACCTGCATTAGGTGTCATTGAGTGCTGATAACCACCAGTAATGACTGGAGAAACATCTGCAGAATTGCATGCTGGCATCTGGATGTAACTAGATGGATTTGAATGAATTTAGATCAAATCACACTGATTAAGTGTCTTTTCTCTCTAAATATCAGATACTAATTTTCATTGCTGATCTAAACCAGTTTCCCTTTGCAAATTAGTATCTAATTTAACGTAACTGTCAGAACTATTTCTCTTTACAAACATGAACAAAGAAATCCTCATTTGAAGCAGACAGAAGATTGGCTTATAGCACATTGATCTGAACTTCATTTTGTCTTAAGTGTGTACAGGTACATCAATTCAAATTGAGCTTCATCCATTTGAAGTCCCCAGTGAGGAGTGAATGTTTGTATCATTTTAGTCAATATGGACTAGTTCAAAGAACGTGCTGATTTGAAAAAGAATGATTGTTGATGTGAAATTAGCCCTGCATGCTTTTACAAATCTGTAATGACAATGGGGAATTCTACAATTTTCATTTAGAAGTCTTTCACATCTTGGCAGGGAGTGAATCAAATGCTTCTGTGCCAAGTATTATATAGTCTGTTTGAAATGATAAAAAGTGGCATTGCACGGCAATTTAATTGAACAGAAACAGGACTTCAGTATAAGTAGATTGCATTTAGGACCTGCACTAAATTCTTTCATTATAAGTCATGCTTTCAGTAAACTTGAGGTTATACTGTACACAGAAGAATGGATAACAAGGAAATGGTAAATGAACTTGTAATTATACAGACCAGTCAAAACCTCGAGATATCTTCAAGCACTGCATAACCAGTGAAATACTTCAGAAATGTAGTTACCACTATTCTGTCGGAAATGCAGCAGCCAACCTGGCTCCACGTGGTTCCACGAATGACAAATGACCAATAACAAAATAAATGTTTACTTACATATTAAACATATCAATTGTCTCAAGGTGTTTCACTGGGGCTATTGTCAAACAAAATTTGGCAAGAAGCCACAAAAATATATTAGTATGGGTGATCAAAGCAAAAGATGGGATTTAAAGAATCTGAAAGAAGGAATGAGAATTTTCAGGAAAAGAATTGCAGAGCCCAAGGACAAGTAGAGAGATGCAAAGCAATTCAATTCCGGTTGATTAGAAGGACAGAAATGAAGGTCCTCAGATACCTCAAAAGGTTGTAAGGCTCGAGAGGATCTCTCGCTAATGAAAACAAGCACAGGGCTGCTGGGTAATGAGGCTAATGTGAGAAAGGACAAATTTTGGATGAGGTTTAACCAGCCAAGTCTTTACTTGGTGAGTCAAGTCTATATATAACTTTTACATAGCGCTGAGAAGCAGAATATTTACGCAAATTTTCTGCTCTGCTGGCAGTGTAAAAATGTCAAGATGGAATTTATTTGCTAAAATCCATCCCATAATTTTTCCATCAAGACCCCTACACATTTTAAAGGAGTGACTGCAGTGTAAACTGACTGCAGGCACTCTGTAAGTAACTGGGCTAATGAATAAGATGCTCACTCTCCGACCAACTCCGCAACACAGGAAGACAGTGCAAAAGTGCAAAGGGAAAGTGCTGTGTAAGTGACCACACCGGAAGTAAGTATGGAGATTTCTTTTCCTTTATTTCTGTAAAAATCACTAATGATATAAATTATATTTAAACTGAGGGAGAGGCAGATCAAACCCAAAGTACACATTCTTAATAATCCAACATTTGCTTTAGGGTTAAATACAAGACCAAAATTGCCCCTAAGGATTTGAAATCATGTCTTCAGAGCATTTATCCAGGTCATTGGATATTAACAACTATTCTTCGTACCCTCAGGCAATCTCCTCCTAGTGCAAATAAAACAGAATGAAAATAATCAGATCATCAACTTAGTGACATTAGGTGAGGAACACATATTACATGAGCTCCAGTTTAATAAATCTTTGATCTTGGTGTTGAGCCAATGATCAGATCAGACATGATCTTATTGAATGGCGGAGCAGGCTCAACAGGCTGGATGGCCGACTCCTGCTCCTATTTCTTATGTCCTTATGTTCTTATCTCCCAGAGATGGAGATAATAGATGGAGAAATCCCAAAGTATTGTATCAGTGTCTAAGAAGATGTTTCACTCAAGTCCATGAAGTAAAACTTGAACCCACATCCTTCTGACTCAGAGGTTTCATGCTAACACCTAATAAACAGAGCAAAATCAAGAGTATTGAAATTACATTAATTGCGATAAGGAACCTCAACTTCAACCAAGACAAAAGACCTTGAATTTTTTTATTTAAAAAAAAATCATATCTGTTTGGGGTATTTTTTTTTCTTAATCAGAGGCAAAATTAGATATTTTTGGCTATTAAAAAAAAAACTCTAATTAAATTGGTGAGGACAATAAAATCACATTAAATCTATCCATTGGTTGCTATGTTTTACCAACCAGGCTTTCCTTTCCTGCAGTCCATATGAATATCTATTTTACAAACATTATTTGTTTACAAACAAATGTGACTTGTCTGCCTTCTATAGTTAGGACTATATCCTCATTTTGCACATGACATTTTTAAAGAAAAATGCAGGGTTGTCAATATAAAATATAATGGTGCTTAAAAATAAAATATTTTTTTTAATTGGTTTAAATTAGTGTTTGTTTTTTCAGTTATTGCAATGTTGTGTTGACCTAATTGTGAGCTGCCGCAAAGGCATAGTTAACTATTGTCTGGTATTGTAAATTATATCATGCCGGAAGATCTTCCAAAGTAAGTCAATGTATATGTAAATAAGTGCATCATATATGCATGCAGTTGATATTAGACATTACAAAGTTTGTTTCAATTCCTTTGGAGCCATTCATTTGTTAAGTGATAGAGAGATACAGTACTGAAACAGATACTCCAGCCTACCAAGTACAAGTTTGTTCATTATCATCCAATTGCATTAACAACAACTGGACAAATCAGCATTCTTTGGTCCTCAGTACAAAAACATTCAAACACACATACAGATATAGCACATATACACATGTTCATATGCAATACATATAGGTACATATTAAATGAATGATTATTTATTAAATAACAGAGTCTTATAGGGTGTGTATGAACTGTTCATCAGTCATTCTGTGGGAAGAAGCTGTTTCTCAGCCTGGTGGTTCTGGCTCTGATATTTCTGAATCTTACAGGAGTCGGTGGAAGATGCAGTGAGCAAGTCCTTAACTATTTGTGAACCGTCTTCAGACAACAATCCCAGTAGATCACTGGGGGGAGGGGGGGGGGAGAGAGGGGGAGAGAGAGAGACCCCAGTGATCCTTTCTGCTGCTCTTATGGTTCTGTGGATTGGCCTCCAATCCAATGTTCTATAGAAACTGTACAACACAGTGATGCAGCTGTTCCTGTAGAACATTACAAGAATAGTGGCCAGTAGCCTTGCCCACCTCAATCATTTCAGGAAGTATAGTCGCTGTTGTGCCTTCCTGACAAGTGAGGAGGTTTTGTACATCCTAAGCTGATAATCAGGCAGCAAACTTCACACTGACGATGTCCTGAACTGTTTTATACTCCATACATTTGCATCACCTCCCACCATCTACACAATAGGATCATTTATAATGTTCATAAGCCAGCACATTTTTGGACATGGGGAAAACTTTCAAACTCCACTCAGACAGGACCAGAAGATGGCAATGTACTCAGGTGTGCTTGAGCTATGAGGCAGCAGCTGGACTGGCTGTGTTGCTCCGCCACAGATACTGTACATCTGACTTCATATGATATATATATATATATATATATATATATTTTTTTTTTTTAAAATTTATTTATTTTTCTTCCTTTATTTACAAACTGCTTGCAGCATTTCAATATCTACAAGAATCTCCAACATCAAAACAAAACTAGGGGCTAAAAAATGTAAGAGCTTTAGGTTCAAAAGTTTTGTTTTTGAAGTTTGCTTTTAAAATAATTACTGAAAACTTCAAAGAATCATTCTCATTTCTTCAAAAATTACATTTCCCTTGAATATTCATTTCACAGAGCATTGCTCTCAACTCCTAAACTTAGGGTTTTAACTAAGTTGCTGCAATTGTCTAAAAACAGTGGTACTCTACTCTTGAGAAACCTGTCTCCATTGATGCTGTGCACTCTACTCCACTCTGTGCCATTTGGAGCTCAATGCTAACTTTGAGAGGTAGAGTTGAGTTCTACAGCATGGTAATAGGCCCTTCAGTCTGACTTGCCCATGCCAATCAAGCTTGTTCCATTTGCCTGTATTAGACCCAAATTTAGCATTGTCCACATCTCTACTATTTCCTCTGGTAACAGATTCCATGTACCCACCTTTTCTTCTTCTTCTGGCTATCCATCCTGCAGGATGATGATGGCTCCTTTCAGTCAGTTTGTGGGGTTGGTTATGTGCGTCCTGGAGTGACTGTACAGGCCGATCCTTGACAAGGCCCTGCTGGCCACATACTTTGCAGGTGAGGCCTGGAGGGGCAACAGGAGCAGAAGCTCCGTTGTGATGCTTCCTGTGCCTTTGCTCTCTTGCCTCTTTGAGCTTTTTTCTCAGCAGTGTCCACACCTTTTCTAATGGCATCCCTCCACTGCGAATGATCTTGAGCCAGATCTTCCAACGGTGATAGGGTAATGTCAGCTTTCTTGAGGCACTGGCCTCTTCATTTTTGGGTATTACTGGACAGTTGGCCATACAAGATGTCCTTGGGCAGTCTTCCATCAGGCATTCTGACAATGTTCTGCCTGGCACAGGTGGGCTGACATCACCAACTGCTGGCATTCTGGCTTGAGAAAGGTCCTCGATATTGTAGACCTTATCTCACCATGTGATCTTCACCAAAGAACGTGACACTGCTGCAGTTGGTCAAGCTGACGTAAGTGACTCTGATATGGCCACCACGTCTCACATCCATATAGCAAGGCTGACAATGGCCCTGTACACCTTGCACTTGGTGGCCATCTCCTCAGGGAGATTTGAATGTGAAGAGAGTGGTAGAGTTGAGATGGTTGATGTCTCAGTGGTAGTTGGAAATATAAAGAGGGGTAATGAGTCTGCATACAGGATGGAGATTGAAAACTTGGCTGAATTGTGCACCAACAACCTCACACTCGAAGTCACCAAAACCAAGGAGCTAATTATTGACTTCAGGAATAGGAAAACCAGAGGTATACAATCCAGTGATTATGGGGGATCAGAGGTGGAGAGGGTGAGTGAATTTAAATTCTTGAGAGTCACTAGCTTTGAGGATCTTTCCTGGATCCAACACACTAATGTCATTATGAAGAAAGCATGTCAGCATCTCTACTTCCTCAAGAGTTTGCAGAGGTTTTATGTGACATTGGAAACCTTGGCAAATTTCTAAAGGTGGAAAGTGTGCTGACCAGCTGCATCACGGTCTGGTATAGGAATACTAATACTTGAGTGCAAAGCCCTGCAAAAGGTAATGGACACATTCCAGTATATCACAGGAAAAACTCTCCCCACCATCGATAACATCAACAGAGCATGCTGTCATCAGAGTGCTGCAGCAATCATCAAAGATCCACACCATTCAACACATGCTCTGTTCTCGCTGGAAAGAGGCATAGGTGCAGCAAGATTGCACCAACAGGTTCAAGAACAGCTAAGATCCCTCCACCATCAGACTCCTCAACAACGAACTCAATCAAGGTTGGCGTAGCAGTTAGCAAATTGCCAGTGATCAGGACCAGGGTTTGAATCCTGCATTGTCTGTAAGGAGTTTGTACATTCTCTCCATGTCTGCATGGATTTTCCCAGGGGCTCTGGTTTCAAGATGTATGGGAGTTATAGGTTAATTGGCTGTAAATTGGGCAGCACAGACTTGTGGGCCGAAATGGCCTGTTACTGTGCTGAAAGTCTAAATAAATTGAATTTAATGATTCTTACTTCTGCACTTCATCAATTTTTTTTCTCTCTGAATTGCATGTTTGTTTACATTTCTTTACTTGTTGACATGTATATGCATCTTCTTGAATCCTTTTTTTGCAGTACCAATGAAAGGTAATTCTGCTTTGCCCACAGGAAAAAGAATCTCAAGGTTGTATGTGATGTTAAATATGTACTGACAATAAATCTGAATTCTGAATTCATTATGTTCCTTCTTATTCCAGTTATCATATCAATAATATCCCCTCTTTCATCCAAATACAACATTGGTCATCTCACTGAGAACCCTTGTTTCCTAACTTGTATGGTCAGTTACACCCTCTCACATAGCTTTATCATCATTTAGAAGACCTTTCACATACAGTTTAAAATAAACCTCCTCAATATAGAGAAAGCAGACATCTATGTAAAAGAGGAAAAGCAAAAATTAAAGCAGAATGGGGGAGGAACACTGGACAGGGTTAGTCTCCTCAGAGAAATATGTGATGCAAACAACCTTAGCTGAAGAGGAAGTAGATCTGAAGAGCTAATGGTAGAAAACCTGAAGAAAAAAAGCAATAATTTACATACTTACATTACAATCTTGGTTAAAAAATATTGGAGCAGTTTCACTATTTCTATCATTTTTGTAGTCTGCCTTTGCAGAAATGAAGTAATGGACGAGAAACATTCGAACACAATCAAATACATGCTCAGCTTGTAGGAATGCAGGTCATCCCTGGATCTGAAAGGACCTGTAGCAGTAACGTGCAGGTCATGTAAGGCTTGAATTTGCACTGTTATCTCCCAATCTAATCAATTCTTAGTAATGTTCAATTTGGTAAGGCTGCTGGTGCCAGATAGTGAAACATCCCACTCAGATCTTTTTCACGAAAGATGAAACGCTTGTTAAGCGCAGGAGGCATTTACTGCGAACACTTCCTGTGGTAGACAGAGAAAAAAAATACAAAGCCTTTTCCCCAATTCCGTGTTAATAAAATACAGCAGGCACACATGAAAGATAAATCAAAAGGTTCAACAAATGGATGGGATGATTAACAACAGCAACTTCCTATTCATATGTGATATCATCGCTTCCTCACGTTGTAAAACTGTTAATGTTAATGTGTTCAAAAACTCAAAGCTGCAGGAAGGATTCCTCAGTTGAACATAAATAACAAAACAGGTGATACTAATAACCTTGTTTGGATTCAGGAAGAGCACTAAAGAGCCTCCATACCTTTGGAAAACAATCACTATCATCCATCTTAAAGTATAAACATCATATAAAAAGTGCAATGTCTTAATTAACTTCCAACTACCTGTTAAAATAAACAGAATTAAAACAATTAATTTCCACAAATCTCCGAGTGCATACTTCTTGGTTTTCAAGATGGTCATTTCATTTTCTTTTAGTTGAACAAACAACTGCTCATTCTTTGCTACAGGAGAAAATTAGAAGTGATATTTTGTGGGAGATGATGACATAGCCAGCAATAGAAGAAAACAACTAAGTTTCTGTAGATACATCCAATGCCATAGCAGAAAGGCTTGCTTGCTTAACTCCAGGGCATGTAAACTACCACTCAACTTCTCTCATTCAACACGGACCAGGCAGAAACTCTTAACCCTTATCAGATATTCAGGGGATCAAGTTTTCACAAGAGTGGTGAATAAAACATAAAAAAAATAGCCACCAAAGGACCAAAGTTATCACACTATTGACAAAAATGATTGATCATAATTAGTGAAAAACATATTTTTCTTTTTCTTAAAATAGATGTTGGAAACATACTTAAAACTACTTGATAAGTTCATAGCAAAGTATTGGAGGAACGGTGGTAAATTCAAGGGCCTATCATCAACACAAGAAAGAGCACACATTTGAGTTTACTGCCACATGTACTGAGGTATCAAGAGGAAGTCTATTTCATAAGCAATCCAACAAGTCAACCCATACACAATACAGAGTGCAGATTTACAAAGTGAGATCAGTTAGAACAGAGAAAAGGCAACATTATTTTACTAGTGTGAGTACATTCCATCCTGCGTATAGCATCTTTCTGCTACTCCCATCGAGAAAGAGATACCAGAGTATCAGAGCCAAGCTGAGAAACAGCTTCTTCCCAAGGGCAATGAGAATGCTGAATGACCAAAGGGACTGTTCACAGTAATCATCCAATACTGTCATATTCAGGAAACAAAATCTATCTATTTATTTATTTGTATTTATGAATATTTGTTCTGCATATAATATATTGTTTGTCTGTATGCTTGTAATACCTGGTTGGGTGTCTATGTGTTTTGCACAGAGCACCAGAGAACACAGTTTATTTGGGTTGTACTTGTGCAATCAAATGACATTAAACTTGACTTGATCTGAGAATCTGATATTGGCAGGAAAGAAACTATGCTTGAATCTGGTGGTGCACAATCTCACACATATGGTGAAGGGAATGTGGCTGGAGTGGGACAAAGCTTTTAATATGTTGGCTGCTTTTCACAGGATATGGGAAGTGTACATAGCTTTGATGGAGGCCCTGTGTGATGGTCTGAATGGCATTCACAATTCTGCAGTTTCTTGCTGTCTTGGACAGAGAAATTCCAGTACCGTGAACTAATGCATCCTGACAGGATGTTTTTCTTAATGGTGCAAATGTAGCAGTTGTTTACAAAATTTACTGTTGATGAAAAATGCCAAATTTTCTGATGGTTATAAGAAAGTGGAAAGTATAAGAAAGTGATCTTTTGACTGTCGAGTCAACATTATATCACGTCAGGTCGTTGAAGATACTGGCACCTTAGAATGTACAACTGACAACTATCTTCACTTCAACACCATTGATATATACAAGGAAGTGTATAGACAAGGAACCTCAACAGAGGTTTATAACCAGCTGTTTTATCTTGCTGACAATGAGGAAGAGGTAGCTGTTCTGGCATAAAACCACAAGTCCCTTTTATATTTTGATTCATTATTTTTTTGAGATTCAACTGATGACAGTCCTGTCATGTGTCAATTTGTAGAAGGAGTTGGAGCAGTGTTTACCCACATTCAGTAGATGGTTGGGTATACAGCCTATACAGTCAGGGCTGATAACTCTGAGAATTGGAAGACATTGTTTTAAGGTAAGAGGGGAGACCTTTGGGGCAACCTTTTCACTCAAGACCGTAATCATACCTGGAATGAGCTGCCAGAGAAAGCTACAGAAGTGGGTAAAATTCTGAATTAGAAAATACTTTTGGACAGGTATATGAAAGGAATGGTTGAGACGAACATGGACCAAATGTAAGCAAATGGGACTAACCCATAACACTAACTTGGTCAGCATGGGCACATTGTATGAAGAACCTGTTCCATGCTGAGCCCATTCACAAAGATATTTAGCCAGAAAAGCAAGATAGGTATTCATCTCTGCTTACTCCGGATATTCACAATGACACCCTTGATGAGAGAATCTGACTCACTCCATTGGTATCAAGACATGACTGAAAGTGTTGAATGCAGCAAGGTTTATGAGACCAAACAACGTCCCATCTGTAACTGCATTCCAGACAAGCATACCTCTAGCCATGTATTACAGTAATAATTTTGGAGGCACCTGCATGGGAATGGCAATTTGGAAAATAGCCCGTGTATGTTCCATTCCCAAAAAGTTGGTGAATTTCAGTCTGGCTAATTGCTAGTCAATTATTCTCCAATAAATCATCAGAAAATTGATGAAAGTTGTGGTCAACAATATTATTAAACAATACTTCTTCTCCAATAATCTGCTCAATGATGCCTAGTTTAGGATCCAGTTGGTCTTCTTGGGTTCAGACTTCACAGCAGCCTTACTCTAGCAACAGGATTAAGAATTGAACTGCAAAGAGAAATGAGAGTGTCTGCCCTAGATATCAAAGGTTCCATAAAATCAACCACAAATGTGCATGGCAATGGTCACCTCTAAACAGCATCCAATCATCTACCCTTGATATTTCAATGAACTATCATCTCTGAAGCCCCCACCATCAACATCCAAGGGGTTACCATTAATCAGAATGTTGACAAGATTAGACACAAGAATAGTGAAGCTACAAGAGCGGGTCAGAGGCAGAATGTCTCTGGCAAGTAACTCATTTCCTGACAAGGCAAACCTTTACACATCATTCAATGCACAAGTCAGGAATGTGATCGAATACTCTCCATTTGCTAAGTTGAGTGTAACTCTATTAACTTATGGAAACCTCAACCCTAACTAAGACATTGAAATTCATTTCAATACTAATCCATCATCCACCATCTAAAATTTTGTCATGCTTCAACACCTGTGCACAATGGCTACACTGTGTGCCAAACCCATAATCCATTGACTTTAAATGATCCAGCTATCACCAGCAAGCATTGGTAGTCCATTCCAAACTGCCTTTGACATGTTATTTAAAGGGGATTACAGTGTCCCCATGTGCTTGTTGGATTGTCCTCCTTGGTGGTAGATGATTTTGGACTAGTAATGGAGCAAATTAATATTTGGGATGGTATGAATCTTCTTGAGTTAATTAAGTTATTTGGACTGATTAGTGGGGAATAATCCAGCATGCTACCAATTTGTAGCTTCTAATTGGTGAAAAGGCATTGGTGCATCAAGAGGGAAATTATTCATGATCTCTGACCTCTTTTTGTAGTCACTATATTATTGTGCTTGGTCAAAGGTGACCGCCCCACCTCTCCAGGTGAGGGTCTTGGTGATGGTAATGCCATTGAAGGTCAAGGATTGGTGGTTAGGATTTATCTTGTTGAATATGCCCATTTCTTGCTAATGTTATCCCTCATTTATCAATAAAGCCTCAAGGCTGTCAAGTTCTTGCTGCATCCACAGTATGGATTGTTTCTTTTCCTGAAGTGATGCAAACAGAATTGAATATGTACATCATGCTTCCTCACTTCTGATGTTACAGTGGTAGGAATGTCATATATGAAGAACTTGAAGTTGTCTAGGCCAAAGTCACATGACTGAGGAATTTCTGTAGTGATTTCCTGAGCCAAAGATGATTAACCTCCGATCGCCACAACCATCATCTTTTGTTCAAGTTTAGGCTCCAGCATTTAGAGTATTTTGGCTTCAATGCTGAATAACTTCAGTTTCCCTACAGCGCCTTAACGACATACTTGGTCAAATGACAAATCACCTTTCTTCTTTGGTATTCAGTTCTTTGTTTGGATCCAGGCTGTGGTGAGCTCTAGAGATGTGTGGTCTTGGCGAATGGATGCTAATTGATAGCACTGTCCATAAATGCTTATGTCACTCTGCTCATAATTCTGAATGGACTGATTGCACAGAAATTAGCCAGATTGGATTTGTCCCACTTTTTTTGTGAATAGGGAATAACTGATCAATTTTCCACCTTATTGTTTGGACACCAGTGTTGTATCTGTACTGAAACAGCTTGGTCTGGAGTACAAGTTGTCAGTTTTATAGTGGGAATACCATCTGGTCCTGTAGTCTATGCTGTATCCAATACTTCTTAATATCATATTAACTGAACTGTATCAGCTGAGGACTATTTATTTTTCCACCAATGGTGGGGATTGCAAGAAAAAGCCAAGATAGATGTTCAATGTAGCATTTCTAAAAGTACCTCCCAAATCATTGACCTCTACCACCAGCGGCAAGGACAACTGGCACAAAGCACCACCACCACTTTCAGGTGTCCTTCTAAGTCTTGCTCCCTCCTAGCTTAGAAATATATTTCCGATCTTTTGACATTGGCAGATCTATATCCTGGGACTCAGCACCAACCAGCCTTGTTCCTTCACTGGGTCGACAGCAACAACTCGAGGATGTGGTTCATCACCATTATCGCAATGGTATGAAGACATGGACAATAAAGGTTGACCATTAAATATAAATAAAACTTGAATACTTTTTTTTAAATGACAAAACCACCTGATTACTCATGAAGTACATAGATCAGTGTTTGTTCATGGGTCCTGTATGGACAACAGATTTAGTTCTGAGATTATGCACATACTGCCCCAGAAGAGACACCACCAGATACGCTTAACTGTGACTCTTTGAAAGAATCAATGAAGACTTTAATGTTTCAGAATTCTGCAGAATATTCTCATGAGAACAGAATTAACTTGTTTCATTTCAGCTATGATGATAATTTGATTTAGCTCTGATAAGTGACTGTAGCAGAACACTTTAGTGCTCTATGCTACTGACGCTGCACCACACATTTTTTTCTGACTATTACGTCTAACAGAGGAATGGCTAATGAATAAGATTATATTTGTAAATAATCACATTACTTCATACTCTAAAGGAAGGTACACCAATGTTGTTGTTTTATTATAGAAGTGACATGGATTTTTTTCAAAAAAAAATGTAATGGCCTGGATTGGTTGAGCATGGCTTTTCACTTGCACTTACTGCTGAGATTGATATCAGGAGCGCCAAACTTGTTAACAGGTTCATCAGGATCTTGCCTTCGTAACTTGGTTTTGTGTGGCTACATCATGTGGGCAATAAACATGCTAATGCCATTAAATGGATAATCAAACTTAACAGCTGCAATGCATGCCCCCAGCTTTGCAGCTGTCAAATATGCTGAGATGATTATCGATTTTTAATGTCTGCCAATTAAAAACTTTGAAAAATCAAATAATCAAATGTTCTAAAATTCAAATAAAGACATTCAAATAAAATGAAACTACAAAGCACACAATGAAATAAAATATTGCTAACTTTATTCTTACTGCTCTTAGTCATTCAAATGAATGGACTCATGGATCAGTTAACAGGACAGGTTTGGTGTAGTAAAACATGAAAGTCTGCAGACACTGTGGTTGAAGCAAAAACACAATTCTGGAGAAACTCAGCAGGTCAAACAGTATCCTTTATGTAGTAAAGATAAAAACACATAACGTAACTGATATTTTGGGCTTGAGCCGTTCATCAAGGTATGGAAAAATGTTGGCAGGTATCCAAATTTTTTTTAAAAACGGAGAATTGTGACCAAGGCAGGAGGTAATAGGTGAAGAAGGGAGGGAGGGCACTGCAGCAAGGAAGGAGAGGAGGGATAGCTAGGTGAATTGAGAGGAAAGGGGGTGGAGAGCTGAGGAAGAGAAGGGAAATAGGCCTTTCAAGTGAAGCAACTCTTCAATTGTGTATCTGCAGATGTAATTTACTGCACCCGGTGGTCCATTTGTTGCCTCCTCTACATCGGAGAGACTGGGCACAGACTGGGAGATCACTTCGCAGAGCACCTTTGCTCTATCCACACCAGTGACAAGGACCTCCCAGTGGCCAAACATTTCAGCTCTGCAACCCATTCTCGTACTCACATGTCTGCCCATGGCCTCATATACTATCCCACCGAGACTACCCATAAATTGGAGGAACAACACCTGATTTTTGTCTGGGCACGCTCCAGCCAGATGGCATTAATATCTGCGGTTTCTGCTAATCTGCTCCCCTTTCCCCCTCCCTTCCCTTCTCCCTGTCTTCTTTGCTGCTCAGGTAAAAATCATAAACTGAAGTGCAGGAAATTTGAAATAAAAACAGAAAATGATGGAAAATCTCAGTGGGTCAAACAACATCTGTGGAAGGAGAAACAGTCAACATTTCAAGTAATGACCCTTCATCTCCTGTGACTGCTGCACTTATCCTGTCAAAGGGTCTTCAGCCCGAAATGGCAACTGTTTCATGATCTTTGGAGCTTTTGCAGCCTTTTCTTTTTTTTCATTCTGTTCTCAGATAGACAGTGTTAGTTATTAGGAAATAAGCAAATTCCACCCAGAGATCAGGCCTTGTACATAATTGGGAAATCTCAAATTAAATTTGAATAGCACATTCAGGGCTTCTCCATTTATTTAAACAGTTCTGAATTTCTGGCATTTATGAAGGTAAACAATGGCAGATCTGCTCAGAATTTACCACCAAAATGCAGCCCGTTATTTTTTAAAAATAAAGAATAAATGTAATATATCAAGAAAAAAATGCATATCACAAATAGAGTTCAAGCAACTAACCGACCTTTTGTCAATCTAAGAATACAACACCCACCTGTTCCCCTACATTCGCTGAGCTTTTTATATCCTCAAAGAACTCTAGTAAATTTGTCAAACATAACCTGCCCTTCATGAATCCATGCTGCATCTGTCTGTTGTAACAGTTAATATTCAGATGTCTTACTATTTCTTCCTTAATGATAGCTTTGAGCATTTTCCTTAAGAGGGAACTAACTGGTTGATAGCCAGTTATCACAACTGCCTTCTGCCTGTTTTAAACAGTAGTGTGATATCAGCTGTCCTCCAATACACCGGAACATGCCCAGTATTTTGGTAAATTGCCATTTAGCAAAAGCTTCCTCATTTCTTTATTCAGCCTGGAATGAATTCCATCAGGACCAGGGGCTTATCTACCTTCAGACCCCTAGTTTGCTCAGCAGTACAGCTTTAGTGAAAGTGATTGCATTGAGGTCTTTACCATCCACTGCATGCCTAAAATTTCTGACATGTTAGACATGCCTTTCACCATGAAGAATGATACAAGATAGTCATTCAAAGTGTTGGTGATTTCAGCATTAACCAATATTAATTTCTCCTTTTCACCTTCCAAAGGTCTTATGTTCACATGAGCCACCTTTTACTGCTTTAATTAATTCTAAAAATTGGTACTATCTGACTTTTCTATTTTGTGATACTTTAATTTCATAATCTCTCTATCCTTTATTGCTTGCTTTGGGGTTCTTTCTGGTTTTCCTACCATTATCAGACTCATAAATATTCCTGACAACAGTAAAATTCTGTTGCCTTTGTTTTGCACCAGTTGATCTCCCTCTATAACTCCGCACTTTGCACTGTGTCTTACTTGCTGTACCATGTAAGGAATGTCTAGCTGGACTGTTCATAAATCAAACTAGATCACTGCACTTTGGCACATGTGACAATAATCTTGAATTGAACCTGAGGTGGTGGTGTTCTCCTGCACCCACTATGCCCATGTCTTGCTTAGTGGTAGAGACTGGAAGCTTGGGAGGTACATCGAGAGTTGCTTGGGTGAATGGTTGCAGTTCATTTTGTTGATGGTACTTAGTGGAGCCATTGTATACTGGTAGTGAATTGAATTAATACTTCATTCCATCTTGCCTCAGTTCACTGAGTCTTCAAATCCTTATCTAGTCCATTTCCAATTCCTCTCTAGCTACATTACCTAACTTTGAACACATCCAAATATCTTTTGTTTTCCAAATTTGCACCATTCTTTCCATCCCTGTGCTCATCTTCTTCCCTGGGCTGGGGTTGCAAAATTATCATTATTTTCAATTCTTTGCATCCATCATGGCTTCATCACTCTTTATTGCTGTAATGTGCCCAAAATAGTGGCATCTGTGCTGGGCAGCATACCACAAGGGGTTGCAAACTCTGGAAGAGTAGCAGACCAGAAATGGAGAAAACAACCCCCTCCTGTCAAATCAATGAAAAGGAGAAGCACAGGAGACAACTCAACAGGACAGTTATCATGGCAGTGGACCACCAAGGGGCTCAGCAGCTGAAGGACCCACTCAGGCTGCAGGGTGTTGGCAACTTGCAGTCAAAGGACCCATGCAAACTTTGGACTGTTGGAGACTGGCTCTGGGAAACAGGTATAGGAGTGAGGATTTGAGAGGGCAAGAAGGGTTGCAAAAGGCTTCCTGATCATATCGGAAGTTTGGATCTGGGCTTGGGTTGCCAATGGTTTGAAATGAAGTCAATGCAGCTGCAGAGGACACACACTGTCTCTGAAGTGACGCTCTTTTACTTCCCTTTTTCCTATTGTTAGGGGACCCAGGCAATGCTCACAAAAACTCTTTGCCTTAGACAGAAAAACTTGAGTATATCATGTATATTATATTTTAAATGTTTTATTGTGACAATAAAAAAAAACCCTTTGATCTTCTGCAGTCTAAGATCACTGTGCTCTTTGAATTCTGGTATCTTACAAGCCTTCAACTTTAAAGTACTCTTCTATTGGCAGTCATAGCTTTATCTGGTCTGTGCCATATGCTCCCTCTGTCTCCACGCTTTCTCTATCACTTTCTTCTCTATGGTATTCTTTTAAATCTACCTCTTAAGCAGTATCCAATATTTCCTTATATGGCTTTATGACAAAATTTGATTGAAAATATTTTTGAGAAACTCTTTGGAGCATCTTTATTGCATCAAAGGAGCTTCATAAGTGCAAGTAGTGTTGTGAAAGAAAAACAATTACATTCTCACATTGTAAAAATCATTATTTTAAAAAAAAATTCTCAATATGCATCTTTATCCATGCAGCCTGCTATACCAGTTTCTTTGACTCTCTGCAGTATTGGAACTGTAAATCTCCAGGTGAACATTGTTAATTAATTCTTCCCAATACAGCCAGCAGCAAGAGCCATGACCTCATAAGAGCAAGGTTGTGCAGCTTGCAGCTAAATTCAGTGAACTTTAACTTTGCCAATGACAGCAGTACATTTATCGTAGATGTTGTTTCAGAACATCAGTGATATACTCTCTGCCATCCACACGTGCACACTGGAGACATTAATCACGCCATCAATGATAGTTGCCTTGGAGTGACACTAATGTTTCCACTAGTAATTCATATGTAGTTGCCATTGTGTTCTGCTGCAAAAAGGTGTATGATTACAACCATTTTCCAAGCATCAATCTGGATGTGGCCTTACACCAACTGCTTGATGTAAGGCAATTCAAGTTCTAGTATTGACTCTTACTAATACATAATAGTTGTGTGTGCGGTCTACGATATTTAGAACCATAAGGAAAGCCACAATGTCTCTGTCCTCGAGATTCTGGCAAGGATGAATGTATTGTTCTTGTTAAAGAGCAAAAAGAAATCAACCAACGATTCAGCAATTCATAATGCACCTTGTTGGCAGAGGAGGAGCAATGGAGTCTTTGGTGAGTTCCTTCTTTTGTGAATACAATAATATATTTGGTTTTATCTTGACAATGGCAAGAAATGACCATTACTCACTGATGTTGCATATATGCATGCCAAGGTACTCATCTCATCCCTGGCGTTAAACTCTACCTAAGTACCACCAAACGAGATACTAATTAACCCAATAATCCATGATTGCCTATAATCCTATTGACAATTTATTCAGACATTAATATAATTTCATCTTCTTTTGAAATAGTTTGAACTGACTTGCAAAAATTAATAAGGGTGATTACATAAATCAGAATTACATCTATAGCAAAGATGAATCAAGGATGGCTGTCAGTAGTGGCATCCAATCAAGATTCAATACTTAATATGAATGGAAGAAATCCATTGAACAAAACCTCACTGGCAGAGCTTTATGAAAAGGGCTTTGGAAAGAACTAACCATTGCTGCTGAACTGTTTATCATTCTGTTTTTCAACCCACTGTAGAACATCTGGAAGTAGAAAACTTCCATGGAGATCGGAAAAGACATGTTACTGAAAAACGAAGTCTTCAATTTATTCATATTTTGAAAAGGCGAATAAAACCCAAGTGTTCTCTGCTTTGGTAGAACCAGAAAAATAAGGTAAAACACTTTGAATTGATTTAAATTATTACATAGGCTAAACTAGACAAGTCTGTACAACATCTGTTGGCAATGTTCTCCACCATCTGAAATCATCTGCTGAACAGCTTGGAATAAGAGCAAGGGAAGATGTTATATCTACAGCCATTAAGCAGATGAGAATTACTTCAGTCTAATTAAGTAATCTATTATACAGCTTTAGGTCTTCTCCACATACCTCAGGTCAACCACATAAAAGCAGTATTTCCGACCAGGAAAGGTAAGTTATATTTAGCTTTCAATGCCTGGTCTATTATTCTTCGATAAAAAGAACACTCTGGTGCCTAAAAAATTGAGATTTGCCATGTGGACATACAGCACTAATCCCTACTCCAATCTCCTGAAAAAAATGTGTATTTTGACAAAATGACATTAAAAGCACTACAATAGAATCTTGCATGTGAATTCACATGCTTTAATGGAAATCTTACAGTTCCTGTCAGGGCTCGCAACTGCTGTGTCATTGTGATGGCAATAGGAAGTGAATGGCCATTTAAAGATTCCTCCCCTTGGCAGCCATCATAGGAAAGAAACAAGGGCTGCCATGGAGGGAAGGGAGTACATAACAGAAGGGGGAAAACACAGCAGAAGTGGATCATGGAATTCTCCATGTCCCCATCAGGTACACTGGACCAAATGAGTACCACATCACAGAATGCCCCTCAGCCTCTGTGAGGCTATCATTTGCAGGCATTAGGCATCTACTGCAGAATACAGAGTTGATGCAACCTTGGGTAAACAGT
The DNA here is from genome assembly GCF_036971445.1 of Narcine bancroftii. NCBI lineage: Eukaryota > Metazoa > Chordata > Chondrichthyes > Torpediniformes > Narcinidae > Narcine > Narcine bancroftii. The sequence continues at coordinate 272,987,883 of NC_091472.1, read as the reverse complement.
CATGCCTTTGAACATGAATTTATCATGAAAAGTAATAAACATAAATCACCATGGTCTATTTGGGAACTGATGTCTCTGAGATGAGATGATGAGAATTTATTGTCATAAACATAAATACCTTATGCACTAAAACTCTTACTTGCTGAAGCCACACACCTGATACTTCAACTACAATAGTTTTAATTACATTACCACAAGATGCTAAAACAGAAAAAGAGATAATATATATATAAAAGAGTACCTGCTGTGAGGTTTGCACTGTTATATTAGGACATCATTAGCAAGGATTGCATGTTGCACCCTATTGCTTCACCTTGGTTTTATAATGGCAGCATCCTGATATTTTATTTTAATTAAAAAAAATACAGCACAGTAGAAGGTCCTTCTGACCCACGAAGCCCAATTTAACAAAATTAACCTACCAATCCTGTACATTTTGGAGGGTGGAAGGAAACGGGAGCACTTGGAGAAAACCCACACAGGTGATACAAAGAATGGTGGATTTGAATATCAGTTGCTGGTGCTATAATTGCTCAGCTAACCATGCTATCCATACCATAGGATGGCACGGTTGGCACAGTGGTTAGTGCAATGCTGTTATAGTACCAGCGATCGGGAACGTGGTTTGAATCCCGCAATGTCTGTAAGAAGTATGTATGTCCTCCTGTGTTTGCATGGGTTTTCCCCAGCTGCTCCAACTTTCTCCCAACATTCAAAACGTACCAGAGGTGGTAGGTCAATTGGGTGTATTTGGGCAGGATGGGCTCGTGGGCTGACAGGGCCTGTTACCATGCAATCAGAATAATCACAAGCTCAATCTAACAAGTATAATTTGCACATAAATTGTGGACCAATAAGTCCAAATTCAATGTGCTAAAAAGAATGAAGTCAAAAGAGCTTGCAGATGTTAGAAGCCAGAACAAAAAATACACATTGCTGGAAGAATTCAGGACATGAGGCAAAATCTGTGGACGTAAACGAACCGTTTAAATTTCAAAACAAGATCTTGCATAGAACTGATAGGAAAGAGGAATTTTGCTTGTAAAAAGCAGTATGAGTGGTGGGAGTGATAGGTATAACTCTCGACTTGGAAAGAAAAAATAGGCAGATAGAACCAAAAGAGAGGAAGGTTAAGGGAGAGGTTAATAAATGGAGAATAAAGCTTGGCGAGTGTATGTGGTAGGAGACCATCAGGGAGCTGAGTGACCTGGAATTGGAAAATTCAACATTCATAAGGTTCGGTTGTGAATTACCCAAGTGGAATAAAAGATGTTCTTCTTCCCATTGTGTTCACTTCTCTGTAGCAATGGTCAATGACAGTCAGGCTGATGTGGGAGTGGGAAGTAGAATTAAACTTACATATAACCAGAAGGTCAGGATGGACAGAGTGCCAGTGCAGTGCAAAACTGTCAACTGGTCTACACTTGATTTCACAGTGTGAGCACCAAATGCATTAGATGAGGTTGGAAGAGATCGAGTGAACCTCTGCCTCACTTAGAAGGGCCCTGGATGATGGTGAGGGAAGAGGAGAATGGACAGACATGACACCTCCTAGAGTTGCAGGGGAGAGTGCCACAGGATAGGGAGGAAGGGAGTCAAAAAGAAAATGTGTGGAAGGCTGAAAAAAAGTGGGTAAAGGGAAGATGTGACTGGAGATGGGATCTTGTTGGAAGTTACAAGGATAGCCCTGCTTATGAATATTCATCTACTAGCCTCTGGCTCAAGACCCAACTCCCTCATACTGTTATATTCTCTCCTTTCTTCTTAGTCCTGAAACAGAGTCTCAAACCAACTTGCACCATTCATCCCCACAAACACTCCTTGACCTGCTGAGTTCCTGCAAATTTATGGGTTTTTTTTTCTGGTTCCATGTGCAGAAATCTGGTCTTAGTATGTCCTGCTGATGGAGATCTAAAAATTTGGGGGATTGTACAAACTGAAATGAGATCCACATCTGATTACATCCTGCTCCTTGTGCAAACCACAATCCCTTAGATCCTATATGCTATATCAAATCTTGGCAACAGAAAGCAAACCTTTAGAACTTTTCCTGTTTGGCTATAACTTCAGTTAACTATTGCCAAACTACTCAGTTTCCTACTCATTTATAGTTCATTTGTCATTAATTCCACAAGCTTCAAGTTTCTTTAAAAGTCTCTCATGTTGAACATTTTCCAAAGCCCATCTGAAAATTGAAGCCATTGATACCCATTAAAGAGCCCTCATTCACTTACTTGGTTTCCTTTAAGAATTTCAAACATTAATCAAGCATAGCCTCGAGCGCAAAAATACATTGTGATTAGCTAAAAGGGCCCTTGCATTCTATAGATGATTATTTTTGCATTTCACTTTTAATTAGAAGTATCTTTCCCATGTAATGGCAAATTTCTAGATTGCTTACTCATTAATTTCTCAGAGGTAATTTTAAGTTTTTGGCATTCAATACATGCAGATTTTAAAGCTACTAATCAATGCTATCCCCTAATTTTTCTTTCATAGAGAATGGAGTGTAAAAGGTTTTGTGGCAATTGTGTGATCATTGGTGAGAGTCCAATGCATAGATTTGTTCACCATACTGAAAGAGCAATATATTTGCAAACAATATGGAGGAACTATTTTGATTGTTGATATTGCAACATGGATATGGTGGTCATTGTTTTTTTTAATCCAGGGTGGATGAATTCTACAACGAGAAGGCATAGCTTTAAGGTGAGAAGAGAAAGATTTAAGGGGGTCTAAAGGACAATTTGTTTCACTAAGATATTTGGAATGAGCAACAGAAGGAAGCTATAGAAGCATGAAGAATGTTCAAAAGGCATTAGGGATTTGGGATAGAATGTTCAATAAGTATTAGGGATTATGGATAGAATGTTCAATAAGCATTAGGGATAGAAAAGGCTAAGAAGGATATGGACCAAATTATGCTAACTTGGTTAGTATCGATGAGTTGAGCCAAAGAGTCTGTCTCTATGACTCCATAATTCTAAGGCTTGATAGCAGGGTTGTCCGATGAGGAAAGATTGAGCATCTTTCCTGGACCCAACATACTAATGGCATTGGGAAGAAAGCATGACAGAACCTCTATTTCCTCAGGAGTTTGTGATGGTTTAGCATGACATGGGAAACCCTGGCAAATTTCTATAGAGTTGTGGTGGGAAGTGTGCTGATCGGATGCATCATGTTCTGGTATGGGGTCACCAATACCCCTGAGCAGAAAGGCCTGCAAAAGATAATGGATACAGCCCAGGACATCACATGCATAACACTCAACACGACTGAGAAAATCTATTCAACTCTGCCACTGGAGAGCAGGAGCAATCATAAAGGATAGAAATCACCAAGCACATGTCCTGTTCTCACTTCTAGATTCAGAAAAGAGATGTAGGCGCCACAATACTCACACCACCAGGTTCAAGATTAGTTGCTTCCCCTCCACCTTCAGACTCATTAACAACAAACTCAATCAGGGACTTATTTAAGGACTCTTACTTTTGCATTTTATTGATTTTTTTTCCTCTGTATTGTACAGTTTGTTTACATTTTCTATTTGTTTACATGGGTGTGTGGAGAACAGTTTTTTTTTGCACTAGCAGTAAGTGGTAATTCTGCCTCGCCAGAGGGAAAAAAAAAGAATCTCAGGGTTGTATGTGATGTCATGCATGCTCTTTCCCAATGAATCTCAAATATGTATCTGAAATCTATTATCTTCAGAATTTAAGAAAATGAAATTGAAATATGCACATTTCTGAGGGGCACTGAAAAGATAGATGCTGGGAGGATGATACTTAGCATAGAGAAATCTACAAAAAGGAACAGAGTTTAAAAATATGAGGCTGTCTGTTTAAAGTGGAGATACAGAGCCATTTCTCTAATAATTGTGAATACTTGGAATTCTGGAGAGTTGCAGATGTTGAGATTAGCATTGATGACAATCTGAGTATAATCACTGCATATATGACACATTGGTGAAGTAACTGGAGGGTCTTTCTAAGAATCTGAATCACGAGTTCAAAATCCACCTGTGATGTCTGCACATGTAAATCACTCCTCACCCCAAGTTTGACAATCTTTCATTTACTTCAACTTCACGTTTAATCAATTTTTTTTAAGATCTGGGTGTCGCTGACAAGGGCAGCACTGTTAATTACATTTGAACTCAGAATCAGAATGTCATGAACAAGTCATGAAGTTCGGTGCTTTGAAGCAGCAATATAGTAGAAACGTTCAAATTATAACCTTCTTATAGCATTACTATAAAAAAAATCGTTTACAAAAATTAAGGCAGCGTATTTAATTCATTGATTATTCAGGAATGTGATGGCAGTGGGGAAGAAGTTGTCCTTGTGCTGCTGAGTGTTCATGAAAGCTTCTTTACCTTTTTCCCAATGGTAGCAGAGTGAAGAGGGTATGGCCTGGATGGTGGGGGTCTTTGAGGAGAGAGGCTATTTTTTTAAGACACCACCTCACCTAGATGTCCTTGATGGAGTGAAGCCTGGTGCCTATGATGTCGCAGGCCGAGTTAACAAACCTCTGAAGTTTATTCTTGTCCTGAGAGTTGGCGCCTCCATACCAGGCCATGGAGCAACCAGCCAGAATACTCTCCATGGTACACCTGTAGAAGTTTATGAGAGTTCTTGCTGACCTACTGAATCTCTTCAGACACTTCACATAGTATAGTCACTGGCGAGCATTCCTTGTGATTGCATCAACACGGAGGGTCTAGGACAGATCCTCGGAGACGTTGACACCCAGGAATTTGAAGTTCTTGAGCCTCTCCACTACTGAGCCCTCGATGAGGACTGGGTGGTATTTCCCTGACTTCCTCATGGTCCACAATCATCATCCCCTTAGTTTCACTGATATTGAGAGCAAGGTTGTTGTCATTACACCATTTAATGAGCTGATCAATCTTCGCCCCCCCCCCCCCCACCCCACCCCCCGTATGCTTTCTCATTGCCGTTTATGATTCTGCTGACAACTGTGGTCATCAGCAAAGTTGTAGATAGCATTGGAATTGTGCCTGGCCACACAATCATGGATGTAGAATGAGTAGAGCTAAGCACGCATTTTTGGGGTGCACATGTGTTGATAATCAATGAGAAGGAGACGCTGTTTCCAATTTGTACTGACTGTGGTCTTCTGATGAGAAAGTCAAGGATCCAGTAGCAGAGGGGAGTACAGAGGCTTCGTGTTTGTAGCTTCTTGTGCAGCACTGAGGGAATAATGGTATTGAAGGCCGAGCAGTATGAATTGCTGTTTTCAAGGTGATCCAGAGTTGAGTGGAGAGACAATAATATTGCATCTGCTGTGGAGCAATTGTGATGATAAGAGAATTGCAGCAGGTCCAGATCTTTGCTTAGGTACATGTTAATTCTGGCCATGACCAGCCTCTCAAAGCATTTCATCACAGTACAAGTTAGTGCTACTGGGCGGTACTCGTTGAGGCAGCTCATACTACTCTTTTTGGGCACCAAAATGATTGGTTCCCTTTTGAAGCAGGTGGGGAGCTCTGACTGCAGCAATGAGAGGTTGAAAATGTCTGTTAACATTCTAGCTAGTTGGTTGGTGCAGATTGTCAGTACCCTGTCAGCTATACCTTGCGAGGGTTCACCCTCTTGAATTATGTTCTGACATTGCCCTCAGAGAAAGATATCACAGGGTCCTCAGCCTTTTCTCTGATTCTAGTGGGCACAAACTGTATTTCAGAGGGGCACTTAAGAATCAAACATTTTATTGCCTGGGTATTCACAAAGAGACCAGACCAAGTTACATTGGCAGATTTCCTTGCCTGAATGACACAAGTGATCTAGATAAGTTTTCACAAGATTCCTGTGGTTTTGGAATCTTCATTATGACCTTTTAATTTTTTGAATAATTCCAGATTTTAAATGGACTTTCAACTGGATCTACGTGTGGCAAATTCAGCCTTCTAGATTGCTAGTCCTTCAATTTAACTGCTGCACAACCATTGTAATAAAATCTTTGAGACACCCCTTCAACATTACATACCCATTTTGCTACAGCAAATAAGAATTTCAGTACATATCTATGCTGTACTTCTGCCTATGACAATAAACTCATTACATGATCAAAATAAAAATATTTTCTTTGACTATGCCAAAGACATTTAACAGATCATTTTCATAACACAGGCATGATTTCCACTCATGAGATCTTATCCATATTAGTTGGGAAGATCTTGACAGAAAAGTTCTTTCTTACAGTGACCTTCTTTATGAGTAAATACTTTATGTATTTTGAAGATGAGGTATACCTGTTTGTGGACAGTCAATAGTGTAAAGTTATATAAATATGTGGTTACTTTTAAACCTACTATCTCTGCATGAATGCCTTTTTGCTATTTGGAGTGGATATTGTTCATGAACATAACCATGATTTTGTAGCCTATCATTCTGATCAGTTTCCATATGTATAGCAGTTAATTCCGAATGTCCCTTCATAACACAGAGGATTTCTCTGAGTCTACAACTGATTTAGAATAGCACAGCTTAAGTACAGGCCCCTTGAACCATGATCTCTGTATCGAACATGATGCCAGAGTAAAAATACACAAAATGATAGAGACACTCTTGTATTAACATATCAACTTTCATGATCTACATTTGTTTCAAAGCACTTCTCAACCAATAAAAATGTAACAGACAATGTTGACTTCACATGATGGGCTCAATTTGTACTTTAAAAAACCCTAAAATATGCAGACACCGTGAATGAAGTAAAAACACAAAATGCTGGAGAAACTCAACAGGTCATGCAGTGTCCTTTATATACCAAAAGTAAAAAATAATGTTACGAGCCCAGAGAACCTATAAACCCAGCAGCAATAGATATTCACCAAGACAAATGGTTACTTAAACAAAAGTTGCTTTTAATTATCTTTAAACATGAAAACAGAATCAAACTTTAACCTATCACTATTGACTTATTTAACCAAACTTAACTCCTTCTAATTCTAAACGCACATGTATGTAATATGTGTGTAAGTTCAGAAAATTTCTTTGGTTCACAGTCCAATCTCACTTCTCATTCCTCCAAGTTATACTGTGCACAGAATTTAACATTTATAAAGTTCACCAGGCTTTGGTGCTTGAAAGGTAAATGGTTACTGCTCAAGAAGGTTCTTGTCAGTTTTCAGAGAGAGATTTGTTGTACATTTACTTCCATCAGCCACTTCAGTGTCTTTCCAAAGAAACTTGTCCATTCAGGGTTCTCCAGATTATAACCTCTTTCTTTCAGGTCACCACAGAGTTCCTTCTTGTTTCTCTTATTCCAAGTGAAACATTAGACAGTCAGTCCTTTCCTCTTGCATGAACCACAAAGGCTTCGACCAGACCATCTTTCAAAAGGGGCTTGCCGGTTGGACCTGTTCCAGTTCCCTTTCAGTCAATCTGCGGCTCCAACAAGATCTTTCATCTTTTGTAAACAACAATCCATTAGTGAAGTCTCTTGAGCATTCTTCAAAGCTCTTGCAAAAGCTGTGGAGCCGATATGTCTAGCATGGGGAAGAGCTCCAGTATTTCAAATAAGATCTGTTTTAAAGTGTTTGAATGTGATCTACTCTAACAAACCTTTCCCAATTTATCTCCCAAAAGCATATCTGTATACTCTATTACAATATATAACTGATGTTTCAGGCTTTAGCCCTTCATCAAGGTATTAAAAGAATGTTGGCAGGCATACAAATAAAAAGATGGGGGGAAGAAAGGCAGGAAGTGATAGGTAGAAAAGGGAGGGAGGAGACTACAGTGATTGGGGAGGATGGATGGCTGAATGAGTGGAGTGGAAATGGAGGGAGGCAAAATGGAAAAACTGGAAAGGAGGAGGGGAAAAAAGGGTGAGCAGGTTAGCAGAAACCAGAGAAGTTCATGTTAATGCCATATGGCTGCAGAGTGCCCAGATGGAAAATAAGGTGTTGGGTTCCTCCAATCTGCAGGTGGTCGGGTTTGGAATAGTATACAAGGGCATGGACAGACATGTAAGTATGGGAGTGTGTCTCTGAATTGAAATGGTTGGCTACTGGAAGGTCTCTGTTATGGTAGTGGAGTGAGCGAGGATGCTCAGTGAAGCGATCTCCTAATTTGCAAATGGTCTCTCAGATGTAGAGAATGCCGCAAAGGGAATACCGGATGCAGTGAATCAGTCCTGTGGATATACAAGTGAAGTGTTGCTTAACTTGAAAGGCTTGTTTGGGGCTCTGGAGTGTGGTAAGAGAGGAGTTGTGGGTACAAGCTTTGCACCTCCTGCAGCCTAGGGGAAGGTGCTGGGGGAGCAATGTGGGAAGGATTAATGCATGAGGGAATTACAATGGGGACCAGTCCTGTTGGAAGGCACAGAGGGGAGGAGAAGAGAAAAATGTGTCTGGTGGAGGAATCCTGCAGTGTGCCTCAAATTCTGCAGGACAATGTGTTGGATGTGGAGACTTGGGGGGGGGGGGGGGGAGGAGGGGGTGGTAGGCGAGGAGGAGGAGATTCTATATTTATTGTGTCTGGGGCCAGAGTGGGGTCAGGGATGATGAGCAGGAAATGGAGGGGATGCAGGTGAGTGCTGAGTTGATGGTGGTGGAGGGGAAGCCATGTTTGTGGAAAAAGACAGACATTTCAGAAGATTTGGACTGGAAGGCCTCATCTTGGATACAGATGCGGTGGAGACGGAGAAATCGAGAAAAGAGGATAGAATTCTTGAGGGGGATAGGGTGTGAGGAAGAATAGTCAAGATAGTTGTGGGAGTTAGAGTGTTTGTAATATATGTCGATGGAAAGGTTGTCTCCTGAGATGGAGAGAAAGTGTTCCAGGAAGAGGAGGATATTGTCAGAGATAGACCAGGTGAGTTTGAGATCGGGGTGGAAGTTGGCTGTCAAGTTGGCAAGCTCATCGCGGGTGCACGAGGCTGACCTGATGTAGTCAGCGGTATACTGAAGGAAGAGTTGAGGAGTCTTCCCTGGGTGGGATTGTAACATTAATTGCTCCACAAAGCCCACAAACAGGCAGGCCTAGGTGGGACCCATATGGATACCCATAGCTATTCCTTTAATTTGGAGGAAGTGAGATGAGTTAAAGGAGAAGTTATTTAAAGTGAGGACAAGTTCTGCCAGGTGGAGGAGAGTGGTAGTAGAGGATGACTGCTCAGGTCTTTGGTCCAGAAAGAAGCAAAGTGTTTTCAGATCTTCTGTGTGGGGGATGGAGGTATAAAGGAATTGGACATCCATCATGAAGATGAGGTGATCCAGTTCAGGGAATCTGAAGTCATTGAAGAGATGGAGGGCATGTGATGTGTTGCGGATGTAGGTGGGAAGGAATTGGACTGGACAGAAAAAATAAAGGTAAGATGAAACTAGGTAATATGATGCCAAAGTAAACTAAATCCATTCTGCCTGTATTTGATCCATATCCTGCATTCCTTACAGATTAATGTGTCTATCTAGAAGCCTCCTAAATGCTACTATCATGTTTGCTTCTACCATTACCATTGACAGCCCATTCTAGGCACTTACATTCTCTTTGCACAAAATATGCCCCTTACATCTTTAACCCTTTGGTCTCCGGCCATTTTTTAATCTTTCATAATATATAGTCCAGACTAGATCTATTGGTAAACTACAATTCGAACTCCAGTATGAACCAGCTGATGGTTGGGTCTAAAACTAGTCCTGAAAAACCAGGTCATGGAGTCCCAAGGGTTAAACTTTCCTCTCTTATCATAAATGCATGGCCTCTATTAATTGACCATTTTTACTTTGGAAACAAATATTCTGAGATCCAACCCTATCTATGCCTCTCATCAGTTTACAAACTTAAATATGGAAAACTCAGTCAAGTTTTCAAGACATAACCTGCTCTGCACAAAGCCACGTTGACTGCCTCTAATGTGGCCATTCATTTTCAAATGTGCATAAACCCTATTCCTAAGTATCTTCTCCAACAGCTTCCCTACTATTGATGTGAGGCTGACCAGCCTGTAAACAGATGTGACAATGCCACTGTCATACTTTTCTAACCATACTTCAAAGTGTCAATACTGAAAAAAAAATCCTGGCTTTTCAAGGTGCCTCAGTAAAATCTAATCCATTAAGGTTGGCTTGTTTTCAATGGTTGCTATCATGATGAATAATTAGATTCACTGCATATTATGTTCCATTGTTTGTCTTAATGTCTGTAAAACCTCACCAGTGTAGGTTTTCAATTTGATGGTTCCTTCTGTCATAAGTATCTAGCTGATACTCTTGGTGATGCTTTCTACCGCAAGTAAGTGCTTTGACTCATTATTGAACTGTCTGTGGCAATGTCAATTCACATGTTGATTCAGCAGTTACCACTCAACATCTTTAAATGAGAGACTGCTGCTCTTCCCCTTTAGCAGTCCTCCAGGATTGATGACAACTTTCTCACTCTCTGGTTATCCAGGTTCCAAGGTTAGTCATGAAGTCAATGTGAAATGGTAGAAGTCCATAGATGGAGCAGGTGGTCTCCAATAGCATGAACAGGTGGGAGGTTTGTGAAGAGAAGGTCCTGAAACATGGTCTTATGTTTCTGAATGTCATTCTGAATGCTCCTTCTTTGCTCCGCAGGCTTATGGCCAGGTATTCTCAGGAAAAAATGTTTTTTTTTTGCAAGGAGGCATTGAGAACATCCTTGAATCTCTTCCTCTGCTGGCCTAACATAGTTTTCAAGATAGAAAACATCATCTTTGGAAACTTGAAGTTGGATCTGTAAGTGACATGAGTTGACCATCCAAGCTGACTGAGCTGAGTATAATTAGGATCTTAATGCTGGGAAAGTTGGCCCAAGAGTGCACTCTCCGTTGACTTGCATCTTTCCAGTGGTTTTGAAGGATTTTACAAACACAGTGTTGCCGATGTATTTCCAATGCCATAATATTCCACTCTTTTTCTGACATGTATGTCCAGACTCATCCTATCCTGAATGAATGAACTTGCAAACTCTTGAATATCACTTTAGTCTAGTCATGAATTGCCAGAGAAATTGATTTTGTTGCCTGTCTTGACAGATAATTAAATGATTACTTTCCATTTTGCTACACAGCAAACCTTGTGATGAATAATGTTCAATGCAACAAAATCAATCATTTCCCCTCACATCCTGTACCACAGCCCTGGAATTTGCAACAGCTCACTGAATAGGGAGTACAGCTATGCATATTGTTGGATCCCAGTTTCATCAACATAGGGTGGTGCGGTGAGTGCAACACCATTACATGCCAGCGACCCAACTTCAAATCCAGCGCTGCCAGTAAAGAGTTTTTTATGTTCTCCCCGTGTTTGTGTGGGTTTCCACCTACTCTTAAAAAACATACAGAGAGACATAATCAACGTTTCGGGCCTGAGGTCTTTGTCAATGCATGAGCAAAAAGCAGACAGGCACCTGAATAAAATAGTGGTGGTGGGGGGGTGGGATAGGGCAGGGGGAGGAGCACATGCCCACAAGTAAGAGGTGGATATGGGAAGGATGGTAGAAGAGAAAAAGAGGTGGATATGGGAAGGATGGTAGAAGAGAAAAAAAAGCTGGGAAGTGATGGGGGAAGGGGATAGCTCTCTGAATGATGGGGAAGAGAGGGTATCAGCTAGGGACCTAATGGAAACCAGAAAAGTTGATTGTTAATGCCATCTGGTTGGAGAGTGCCCAGACGGAATATTAGGTATTGTTCTTCCAATTTGCAGGTGGCCTCAGTGTGGCAGAGCATAAGGCCATGGGCAGTCATAGGAGTTTGTAGGTTTATTGGTATATTTTGGGCAGCATACACTTATGGGCTAGAAGGGGCTGTTATATTTCTGTATGTTTAATTTTTTTAAAAATAGCCATTTTACATGCAAATTTGAAAGCTATGTTTTGCTAACACTCCATATACAGACCTTTCATTTAAGGGATGACCTAGAAGGGACCAAAACTGCATTATCAATGTTTGTTTTTAATGCAAGAATATATTGAATTAGAATCTCACCTTGCTTCTGGTTTACCATGCCAGCTTTCTGACAGTTCCTGATTAAAGTAACCTTCTGATCTCTGCCCATCATCTTTGGAGTACTGAATTTATGCATTCGTACATTACATTGCACTCAGCTGTCACAATATTACCTCCCCCCTCTCGTTTCTTGATACTGTATGGTTTAATGAATATGTTAATTCATTCAGGAGGCAAGATAAATTATTTGTAGGCTTGTTATATGTGCCTAATCAGCAGATACAGTCAGTTGAGGAAGCCATCTTGTCTGAGTCCTGTTCAAGTGTCACAATTGAACATGATGTGTGTGAGAGTCCTGCAATAAGTCAACACTGCTGTCCCTTGTCAATGTGGTTTCCTGTACTTTGCACACTCATCAATATACGCAAAGGTCTTAAACAAACCAGATTCCAGTAAGTTGAAGCATGTAACACTACAGAAAAAGAATAAGTGTTGGCATAAGGAACTGCCAATTACTTTTCAAATGAGTGCCCATTGTGTCCTTCATAATCTCAATGAATAACCACCTGGAATCCTATCTTTGTCACTGACTTTTAGATCGTTACAAATGCATTTAGCACACCACAAAAAAAAAGTTGATGGTTTATTTGCAAGACAACCACTTAAGCATCCAGTCTACCTCCCCTATACAGACTCACCAAGCCTCTTGGATTTTCCTTTTCTCCCACTCCCCCATTAACTCTCCAGATTTACCTACAAACAACTTCTCCCAAATTCACATTTCTTCACCCACTTCCCCTTACTCTGCTTCCACATCATTCCCTTTGTCAAAACCCCTCAACCGCTCTCCCCCACCCTGCCACAAAACTTTAAACATACCCCTTTGGAAATCCACTTCCTTCGTCTTCTGACCCTACACTTGACCCTGGCTCCAACTCCTACTGTGTCCTCCTTCGGCATCTTTATCATATCTTCAGAACTTACCCTCTCTGAAGGTGAATGGTCTATGATCACCAAAGGATTCCTCTATGGACCATTATTCTCCACTCCACTCACCCATGTTCTACTCAACTCCACCCCCCTTAACTAGACTCCCTCTGTACCAACCCCAATATCTCTCCCATTTTCTCTTCAATACTCTATCACTTAGTTCAGAGATTCCAAGTTGATTCTAGAAATGAAGGTGTTCACCTATGAAGAGATATTGAGTCATCTGGGAATGTACTCGCTGGACTCTAAAAGAATGAAAGGGGATCCTATAGAAACATTTAAAATTATGAAAGGCATAAATAAGATTGAGGTACATAAGTTGTTTCCATTGATCGGGGAGACCAGAACTAGGCGATATAGCCTCAAGATTCTGGATAGTAAATTTAGGACAGAGATAAGGGAACAGCTTTTCGAGGGTAGTGAATCTGTGGAATTCACTGCCATATGAAGTAATGAAGACTACCTTAGCAAATATATTTAAGACAAGGTTGGATAGAATTCTACATAGTGAGAGAATTAAGGGAAATGGGGAAAGGGCAGGTATGTGGAGATGAGGCTATCATCAGATCAGCCATGATCACCTTGAATGGTGGAGCAGGCTTGTCGGGCCAGATGGCCTACACCAGCTCCTATTTCTGTTCTTATATTCATTCCCCTTTGATATATTTGATATCACCTCTTCCACTTTAGTCTCAATTAAAGGTTCTGATCCAAAGCAGAAGGCTTTTTCAGGAGGATTCTACGCTAAGAATGTGCTTGAAGAAGCAGAAGCGGCCCTTTAAATTGCCATTCAGGTGGCAGCGTTTAAAGCGCAACGCTGGCCACCTGAAGGACACAGCTGCACAGGATGCGGCTCTGAGCACACTCCGGCTCCTGCCCAGTGTCAGCTATGATCAGCAGCCTGACCCTTTAACATCTGCTTTCAGCCAGCTGCATTCAGGGTTATGTAGGAGGAGGGTCACGTAGCTCGCCTCAAGAGCACCTCCAGCACATTCAGGTGGCCTCAAACAGCCGCATATTGCCTAAACATGCAGCTTTACATGCAGGGCAATTGGCCACCTGAAAATGCCAAGAGACTGATCATTTCTACCCATGACCCCCTATAGATTTTCTCAATGGTGTTGAGTGTTATGGTTGTGATGTCCTGGGCTGTATCCATTATCTTTTGCAGGCCTTTCTGCTCAGGGGTATTGGTGACCCCATACCAGAACATGATGCATCCGATCAGCACACTTTCCACCACAAATCTATAGAAATTTGCCAGGGTTTCCCATGTCATGCTAAACCATCACAAACTGGTATCTCGTTGTTTCCTCAAGGATCCAGCATCTACTGTTTTTGTGTTTAACCTTTGTGTACGTTAATTTTTCAAGCTTCTATTATAAAATGCTTATTTCAGACAGTATCATTGTTACATTATGACAAAGCTGGCATCTCACTTGACTCCCCGAACCACAGAATCACAGTACAGCCTTACATTTGGATGCATTGTCCCCACAACTTAGGAATTTAAACTCAAAAGAGTTCAAAGCAGTTAAACTAAGACTAAAAAGTTTGTTTCATCAATGCTGGCTATGATATGGGTGGTTTCTTATAAAATACTGATCCATTAATGATCTGCTGTCATATAATGCAGCGAAATGCACAGTTATTTGCACTGGATGGAAGCATGGTAAGATAAGTTTTTTTTTAAATGTGAGAAACTAGAAAATATTAATTTACAGAAGTTTCTGGATGTGATGAATCACAAAACGCAGAGACAGCTCATGTGCTTGTGTAGAAGGCAATTAGAAATGCAAATAATTAGATGCCGTTTGTTTCAAATCAGTACGAGTGCAAGAGTAAGTAGTACAGAGTTTTGGTGACACCATTTATGAAATACTTTGTGTAGCTCAGGTCATCATACCCCCAATGAGGCATTAATTCACTCAATGATTCCTGGAATAAGGGGTAGCCTCATGAAGAGAAATTGCCCAGTAATAGTTCACACTTACTGGAAAAAAAAAGGAAATGCACAAAATTCCAAAAGGTTGAAGTGTAGAGGCCACTAACACGACCTGACACACAAAATGGCCGACAAACGTGGTGGCCATGCAGACCCCGTGGGAGCAAGCAACTTTTGTCCTAGGTGACCACCTGCAAGGTGGGAAACAATGAGCAACGCAGGAACACTGACCAATCGGAGATCAGCTCTGCTATGCCATCACTCCTGGGAATGAGTATAAACAGGCAAGCCAGTGCAATAAATCAGTCTTCAACTTTGACTCCTCATGTGTAGGTCTCCTCTCCACACTTCATGATAGTCCACACTCTGCATTGTTGAACCCGGCAGGTCCAACAGAAGATTACGGATCAAGCAGCTCTTCATGCAGTTTCATTGAAGCTGCCAACTTTCTGGGTGTCACAGGCATATATGTGGTTCGACAGGCTGAGGTTCAGTTCCATCTTCGACAGATCAACACTGACCACACACATTATTGCTACGTGGTGAGCTCACTCGACCAGGACACGGCTGCAAGGATCGTCAACTTGCTATGACAGCCTCTGTACCAAGGCAAATACGGTGCCCTCAAGGAGCTATTAACCCGCACTTTCAGGCTCTCACAGAGTGAGTGCATCCCCGAATCATTGTATGTGGACGGTTTGGGGGACAGGGCCCCATATGCCCTCATGTGCAAAATGCTCGCCCTTGCTGAGGGACGTAGGCCTTGCCTGCTCTTCAAGCAGATATTCCTGGAGCAGCTGCCCCAAGATATCTGACTCTTGCTCACTGACGAGAACTTCAGCAATTCCAGGAACGTCACAACCCAGGCAGACATGCTTTGGAGAGCAAAGAAATAAAACACTGCCTTGGTGGAGCAGATCACTAGCCCCGCACATAGACAGCAACAAGGCCACAGCAAACAGAGAGGCAAGTGGAATCCTGACTCCTGACCCAACAGTATCGCCAATGACGGGGTGCATGGGCTCATCGATGCTGCCTGCCCTGTGCGCTTCAGGGAAATGCCATGGCCAACTGTCATTAATGGCTTTGTTGATTGGCCAACGTGACAGTCTCCTCCATCTATGAGACTCTATCAGGAAAGCGCTTCCTCGTTGACACTGGTACTGAAATGTGTCCTCCCCACCTTAGCTCATGACACCTGAAATGTCAGGCCCAGCAATGAGGGCAGTAAACAGCACTACCAAACAAATGTTCGGCACCCGCACTGTCCCCCTCCACATTGGCAGCAACTGGTTAACGCGGACATTCACGATTGTGGCTATGGCGCAACCGCTCCTGGGAGCAGACTTCTGCGAGCCCACTACCTGCTGGTGGACCTTATAGGGCGGCGATTGGTGTAATCCAGGACTTTTCATACAATGCCCCTGGGGAAAGCCAAGTTACCTGCTCCCCACCTTGACTCTGTTGTGCTATCTGACAATGCATTTATGCGGATCCTAGAGGAGTTCCCTTTAATCGTGATGCCACAGTTTTCTACTAATGAGCTGAAACATGGAGAAAGGCACCACATCCTCATCAAGGGCACCCTGCTCCAATGCCAGGGTGTGCCGCCTTCCCCTTGATATGCTCACCCTTGCCAAGGGAGAGTTTAAAAAAATGCAAGAGCTAGGGATAGTGTGTGCTCCTGGGCTGCCCCTGCACATGGTACTGAAGCCAGTAGGAGAGTGGAGGCCATGTGGTGACTATCGCTGCTTCAGCAAGGCCTTTGCACTCAACAGGTACCCCGTGCCCCACATCCAAGACTTTACCACCTACTTACAAGGGGTACGGGTGTTTTCAAAAGTCAACCCCATCAGGGGCTGTCATCAGATACTGGTCCATCCCGATGACATCCCAAAAACTGCCATTACCTCTTTTGGACTCTTTGAATTCCTAAGAATGCCCTTTGGACTTAAGAACGTAGCCCAAACCATCAAGAGGCTGATGAATGAGGTGCGCTGGGATCTCCCATTCGTGTTCATCTATGTGGATGATATTCTCGATGACAGCTGCAACAACTGAGAGCATGTGGTCCACCTAAGTCAACTGTGCACCTGGCTGCAAGCATTCAGTCTAACTATAAACTCTGCTAAGTGCCAGTTCAGGTTGGAAATGATAGATTTCCTGGGGCATCGAAACAATAGGCACAGAGCAAAACACCTGCCCGAAAAGATAGAAGCCATTCAGTGTTTCACCAAGCGCATACGGTGAAGGGGTTGCAGGAATTTGCTGGTATGATTAACTTTTATCATCAGTTCATACCAGCAGCGGCTTGCATCATGCACCCCCTTTTCATACTCATTGCAGGGAAGGGTAAAAACATTACCAGGGACAATGAGACATCAGAAATGTTCCAGAAGGCCAAAGATGCACTGGGCAATGCCACCCTTCTGGTACACCCCAGACCAGAGGCACCAACCACTTTTACAGTAGACACTTCCAGCATTGCAGTAGGGGGTGTACTGGAGCAATTCACAGAAGGGCAGCCCCTGGCCTTCTTTAGCAGGTACCTCTGGCCACTCAAACTCAAATACAGCACCTTTGATTGGGTGCTATTGGCACTGTACCTGGCAGTCAGGCACTTCCAGTATATTTTGGGAGATAGGCAATACAGGCTATTCACAAACCACAAACCATTAACCTTCGCCTTCCACAAAGTGTCTGACCTGTCATCGGCCAGGCAGCAGCGACACCTCTCATCCAACATATCACAGGTAAGACCAATGTGGTGACTGACTCTGTCCTGACCCGCGATTGAGTCCATCCAGGCCCTATCCCATGGAATGGACTATTCCATCCTAGCTAGGGCACTGCAGGAAGACCCCAAGATCCCAGCATACAGAACAGCAGTTTCCGGCCTCAGATTGAAGGTTGTCACCATCAGTCCTGGCAACCAGATGCTCCTCTGTAACGTCTCCACCAGCAAAACCCGCCCCATCATGCCAGCAGTATGAAGGTGGCAGGTCTTTGATGCGATGAATAACCTAGCGCACCCAGCCATCAGAACTTCTGTTATAATGGTGGCCAATAGGTTCATATGGCACGGCCTTCAGAAACAGGTCAGTCAGTGGGCTAAGACCTGCATGCCCTGCCAGGCATCCAAAGTGCAGATGCACGTCAAGGCACCACCCCCCCCCACCCCCCCACCAGATTTTCAAGCCAGCATAACGTTGATTCAGCCACATCCATATTGACATTGTAGGGCTGCTGCCAATCTCCTGTGGGGCGAGATATCTCACCGTGATTGACCGCTCCACGAAGTGGCTGGAGGCAGTCCTGCTGGCCAACACAACCACCAAGACCTGCGCCAGGGCACTGATTAACACCTGGGTGTTGAGGTTCAGAGTCCTGGAGCACATGTCCTCTGATAGAGGTACACAGTTCATTTCAGGACTCTGGGAGGTGCTGGCCAAGTTGCTGGGAACGTACCACCCTCAAAACAATAAGTCGGTGGAGCAGTTCCATAGGCACCTTAAGGCAGCCGAATTGGACTGACAAGTTTCCCTGGGTCCTCCTGGGGATCCACACCAAGCTGAAAGTGGAATGCCTCAGTGATCGAGATGGTATTCGGCGCACCCTTGGTGATACCGGGGGAGCTCTTGGCTGCCACGAAGGACTCAGAGGACCCCCAGTGGATATACTGAGGGGAAAATTGGGCACTCTAGCACCTCTGCAGCCTCCACCACAAGGCCAAGCCAAAACCTACGTCCTCAAGGACGAAGAGACCCATGAGTATGTTTTCGTTTGGAGGGGGGCACGCCAAAAACCTTTGCAACGGCCGTATGAGGAGCCGTATAAAGTAATCAGACACAACAGGTCAATGTGTGTGCTGGATGTTGGCAATAAGGAAGAGACTTGCACTGTTGACCCCCTCAAATTAGCACACCTGGACATTAGCCAACCATGCAGCCCCTGTGACGCAGAGGTAGGCCACCGAAAGCAGTGAACACTGCTCCAATCGCAGGTGCTGGGAGGGGGGGGCGGTTGTATAACAGTCCACTAACTGGGACACGAAATTACACACAAAATGGCTGATGAATGCGGCGGCCCCGCAGGGGCGAACGACCTTCGTCCCAGGTGACGAAGCACAGTGGGAAACAACGAGCAACAGTGGGAATGCCACCCAATCTGAGATCAGCGCTGCCGTGACATCACTCCTGTCAGCAGCAGGGAAAGAATATAAGCAGAGTTGCCAATGGAATAAATCAGTCTTGGACTTTGACTCCTCGTGTGTGCCTCTCCTTTCCACACTTTACAGTAGCACGCATGCTACAGAAGTAACACTGATTTCTTTCTTTTCGCTTGCAAGTCTTCAAAGAGAGATTGGGGGGGGGGGTTACAGTCTTGGGGTTATCGGGATATTATTTGAGACTTAGAGGAGGAGAATATCTTCACTTAGAAAATGTGATCTCTGTTTTTTTTCTTCAGTGGGTTGCATGTTTTTTGAGTATATTTATGCCAATATTCTTACATTTTTGGATACTAAAGAAATAAAGGGCAGCACGTTTAGCATAGCGGTTAGCACAATGCTGTTACAGTGCCAGCAATCCAGACTGGGGTTCGAATCATGTGCGGTCTGTAAGGAATTTGTACATTCTCCTCAAGTCTGTGTAGGTTTCCTCTGGGGGCTCTGGGTTTTTTTTCCCACCCTTTAAAACATGGTATAGGTCAATTGGGTGTAATTAGGTGATGCAGGCTCATGGTCTGAATGGCCTGTATGTCAAAATTTAAATTTAAAGGAGCTGGTGTAGGGCAAGAAAGTACATACTGTAGTTGAAGATGACCTATAGGTATTATGGTCTACTCCTGAGTTCTGCTCTTTTCTTTATGGGAATATCTGCGAAATGTTTCCAGATGAATTAACTTATGTTTGACTTGACTTTCTTGTCTTTAAGTAGATGAGCATCTTGTCTCTGCCTCAACTGGGGTTCATCTGACATAATTATCTCAACAAAGGTTCCACAGGAAGTCTTCAATATATTGTTTGTTAAATTAAAAGACATCCTTGCAGAAGATGGAAACTATGTAGATTGCTTTGATTTGCAATCTGAATGGAGAATGTTCATTAAAAGCCTAATAAACTGTGACTCGTTATGATAAAAGTATTAAAGGTGTCCTAAAAAATGACCATGCTTGTTCAAACTTCAACAAACTTATTGCCACTGTCAAGATAGTAACAGTCCAAAAATCTAGATGCCAGAAATCCGGGCCACCCAATAATCCAGACTTCTTAAAAACTCTCAGATGTTGTGTGCATACGTAAGCACCACAGATGGACAGCAGCAACAAGCAACTATGTGCAAGTCGCGGAAATGTCTGAAAAAAAAATTTTTACCTTGTATTTTAAATGAAAAATGTTTCATTAATAAACTATTAAAAAATGACCTTTTATTCTCCTTAAATTTTAATTTTAAAAGTGTTACACGAGAATCCAGAAAATGCTCTGCTGACCATTGACAGCTGTCCCGTTGAAGTTGTCAAGAGTATCAAGTTCCTCGGTGAGCATTTGGCGGAGAATCTCACCTGGTCCCTTAACTCCATAGCCAAGAAAGCCTAGCAGCGCCTCTACTTCCTGCGAAGGCTGAGGAAAGTTCATCTCCCACCCTCCATCCTCACTCCATTCTACAGAGAATGTATTGACAGCATTCTGAGCAATTGCATCACTGCCTGGCTTGGAAGCTGTACCACCACAGACTGTAAGACACTGAAGAGAATAGCCAAGTCAGAGGAAAAGATCACTGGGGGCTCCCTTCCTACCTTGATGGGCATCTACAACATTCGGTGCATGCAGAAAGCAATGAACATTGTGAAGGAGTTCACACACCCCTCATCTAAACTGTTCTCCCTTCTGCCATCTGATAGGAGGTACCATAGCACTCGGACCCTTACGTCCATATTTAGCAACAGTTTTTTTCCCCCCAAGCCATCAGGCTCCTGAATTCCCAGAACATATATGGATGGTGTACCGTGGACTTTTATTGTATATGTTTTAATATTTTAACTTCTATTTATGTAAATCTGCTCCATGTCCTGGACAAACACTATCTCATCATTGCCGTGCATTGCATGGTGGTATTAACAATAAATAAAGGTGACTTGACTTGAAAATCCAAAAATCTGGACCAACCCAGTCTCTGAGCAGTCCAGATTTTAGGACTTTTACTGTTGTTCTAAGTAGAGGGTTGAAGGACTGTTTTCAAAGAGCAGATACAAGTCAGATGATGATGAATGATGTGGGTGGGGGGGGTTTTAAAAATTGATATCGACAATTAGAGTCATAATAATGTCGAAATTCCTTAGGTTGGTGGTGATGATAGGATAATAAGAGCCATTAGAATTCGGATTAAAAGAACTAAGTGCTGGCACTTTCTGCAACTGGCCTGAATTGCACAGTATAGTTATCTGTACAAACCGGATCAGAAAATTATCCAGAGATGGGTACTTCGGCAAGGAGCAGATTTATACATTTTGTGCTATTTTGCTTCTGAAAACATGTTCGATCCTTTAGACAGTAACTTGGTGTCGCAATTTAAAATTTGGCTTCTTTACGTTGGATTTCACAGTTTCCTTTCAACTGGCACCAGCTAGGCTCATTATTTCCATCTGAGCACCTCTATCCTTGCATGCATATTTCAAGGAGAGCAGAAATGTGACATCTGCAAATGAATCAGGAATCGCCAAGGATTCAAATATGTGAGGTTTGGAACAGATCTTGCTCCAGGTTCAGCGACTTTGCTCCAGGTTCAGCGATCTTGCAGATGCTACTTCTTCACTCTCTTTAAAATATGGTTTAAAAAAAAATCACCACAGGATGGCAATGAAGATTTTGCTTTTATTGATTATGAATGTTAGTTCCCTATCTTAGTAATAAAGTCCCTGGATATTAAAATTTTTGCTTCCTGCCAGAAGTATTTAATCCCAGTTGTCAGGCGCAAAGGATTTTGCCTTTTCTTAATGGACAATATTGATCTTCAACTAAATTTGAAGGTTGAATATTGGCAAAATTTGGTTTAACTTTGTGTCACTTGGGTCAGAACAAGTATTTAAAACCAGATAACATAGTTAAAATATTTTGTTTACACAGTACCATTAAGCGATATAATTGGAATTTCTTTTTAAAGATGGAAAAGCTAAATGACTTCCCTCTAATGTATTGAGCATAATACTTTCGTTAAGCACCAGAGGCTGAAAGCATTGAAAGCATTTTGTGGCAAGTGGTGCAGCAAAATAATGTACTGGAAGTGTATATGCATTTGTTACCCCTTTTGCACAGTGATCCCACTTAAATGGCATGTGAATGACCTGTCTATAAAGCCAGCTCAGGTCGTTCACACTGAACCAAAAAAAGCCGGGTCATTGCACCTTTTAGACAGGAGCTGATGCGTTTTGCATTGGCTCTGATACTACCTACCTTGGTGAGTAATACACGGGATGAAAGTGAACCCCCCCCCCCATCCTGCGTTCATTATGCTTACAGAGGTAAGTGAAGCGGTTAAAAGGCGGTTAATTCCTGTCTTGTAATGGCTGTGTAAAAGGGGTATTAGAGTGATAATGCTTGGCTATTCTCATTCAAAATTCAAAAAGTTGACGTGCGATTAGTTTGATGCATAAAATTCATTTGAACTAAGCCCAAATACAATACAGCCATACCTTGAATTACGCCTGATCAAGTAGTCTGATCACAGATATGTCCAAGGTAACCATAAAGGCTTAAAAATTAAAAAAAATATGTTGGGACCGATGTTGTCGGGTCTTAGCAAACGTTAAGTCACGTGTCAAGCATTCAACACAACAGCTCAAAAGCGAAAACAAAGCAATTGCACTGCCAGCTGTATAATGGAACACTGTATACAGCTAACTTATAGTACAGTACATATATATATATATATATATATATGTGTATGCACTTTTTATTGTTATTACATTAATGTGTACTCTCTCTATTTACAATGATAAATCACACAGTGCTGTATAACATTTTTCTAGTCTTGATAGCATACAAGACACCCACATCCGGCATCAAATCACGTTCTGTGCAGTCACCTGTTTGCGTGTTATCTCATTGGCTAAATTTTATCTGAAAATATACAGTGCATCATGGCTCCTATAAATGCCCACAAAGCAAGACTCTGGCAGAATCAAAGTAAAGGTGTGTCATCAATTTGGAAGAGAAGCTAAAGGTGATAAAGCAATATGAAAGTGATCAAAACTCTGAATGTATTTAACATGCATTAATAAACTCTGTACCAGTCATAGTAAGTGCAATACACATACAGTCTTATTACTATTATTGTCTGTGCATGTATATTTTTTAAGGTACTGTAAAATGTTTACATTTTATTAACTATGGTATTTAGACATGTGTATGTACAATATAGAGGTTTAGGTAAATATGTAGGTGTGTCATGGTATTTTATGTGGTACAGTATATTCCATCTATAATGATCGAATTATGCCCAAATCAATTTGCATCCCCATTTCTAGGAAGTAACCCAGATGCAAGTCGATGCGTGGGAAAGGAATAAGTAGAACTGCCTTCTGAAACTGGGCCTTGTGTGTGACCACTGATTGATGTATGGTGGAATCTCCATTACCTGGCACTTATGGGGATTGGAGATGCAACTTTTCTGGTTAACTGAGACTCACTCTTCCAATGTATAACTAATATGCCTGCATTAAGAATACACAGTTAAAAATCAGTCTATTTGCAGATGACATCATAGTCTACTTAACAGAACCAGAATTATCAATAAAAGAATTACGTAAGAACTTGAAGGAATATGGAGAAATATCGAGGTACAAGATCAACTCAAATAAAAGTGAAGCGATGCCAATGAATAATGCGTATTTCACAAAGTTTAAGAAAGAATCACCATTTAAATGGCAAACACAAGCAATCCAATACCTAGGTATTAGACTAGATAATCATCTAGGCCATCTATACAAACTAAATTATCAGTCATTAATGAAGAAATTACAAGATGACTTAGAACATTGGAAAGATTTACCACTAACACTGATAGAAAGGGTAAATTGCATTAAAATTAATATTTTCCCAAGGATACAATACCTATTTCAATCGTTACCAATTCCCTTAACAGAGAAATTCTTTAATGAACTAAAGAAAATAATAAGGAAATTTCCATGGAAAGGGGGGAAACCAAGGATAGCACTAGATAAATTAACAGAATGGTACAAACAAGGGGACTTACAGCTACCAAACTTTAAGAATTATTATAGAGCAGCACAATTAA
This sequence comes from Narcine bancroftii, assembly GCF_036971445.1. Lineage (NCBI taxonomy): Eukaryota > Metazoa > Chordata > Chondrichthyes > Torpediniformes > Narcinidae > Narcine > Narcine bancroftii. The sequence goes on along the minus strand of NC_091472.1, from coordinate 272,963,718 downwards.
GATATCTATCATTTTTTTATCAAACAAGGGAAAAAACAGATTGGACCAGGTTAGAGCTAGATAAAATAGGGGAGAAGGAACCAGAACATATACTTTATAAGTGGGATGAAAAACTGGTGCAATATAGAAATTCACCAGTACTGCACCATCTGCTCAACATTTGGAAGAAGATTCACATAGAAAGGAAAAAAACAAATTACCAACTACCAAAATTATTATTGACGCAAAATCAACTAATCCCTTTCACAATAGATAACCTTTCCTTTAGAGAATGGGAGAGAAAAGGGATTAAAAGAATAGAAAATTGTTTTTTGGGAAATAATTTATCATCTTTTGAACAAATGAAGTACAAATATGGAATAACTCACGATACAATGTTTGCATACCACCAACTGAGAACCTACTTAAAGGACAAATTGGGAAGCAGGTTGAGATTACCAGAAGGAAGCAGCTTTGAATAGTGAGTACAGACACAATGATAATTAAAAGATATATATTACAAACATGTACATCAAGCTGGAAGAGAAAGAGAATTATGAAATAATCTATAAACCCAAACAAAAGTGGGAACAAGATCTAAACATAAAGATAAAAAATAAAAAATGGGAAAACCTATGCTCTGGAACTATGAAAAATACAATAAACACGAGGTTATGCATGATACAATATAATTGGTTACACAGGCTATATATCATTCCCCAAAAGTTAAATAAATGGGACCCAACAGTATCAGATAGATATTTTCGCTGTAAGAAGGAAATGGGAACAACAGTACATATAATTTGGGCATGTGAGAAAGTGGAAACGTTTTGGGAAGATCTAAATCAGGTATTAAATAAAATCACAAAAATCAACATACCAAAAAATCCAGAGATCTTTCTTCTAAGTAATATAAGAAGAACTAGGTCTCAATTTGGATGAAGCACAAAAAAAGATATATTATGATAGCCTTAGCTGTAGCAAAAAAATGTATAATGTCAACCTGGAAATCAGAAGAGAGCCTGAGAGTACAGCAATGGTACACAGAAATGAATAAATGTATTCCATAAGAAAAAAATAACATATAATTTAAAAAATAAAGTCACATTATTCGAACAAATTTGGGAACCATATATGGAACACAACAGAGAGGGCCTACCACGGACCTCCACCCCCTAAAATGAGAAAATTATAGAATGAGAAGAAGACGAAATGAACTGACCCAGTGGGTAAAAGCAGATGACACAATTTTCTTGTTTATTTTCATTGTGTGATGACATTGTTTAATAGGTTTATTGTATTGTATATGTTGAACGTTTAGTTGGTAGGGAGGGGGGGGAAGGAGGGAGGGGGAAAAAGGGGAGAAAATGACACTATGTATATTCAAGAGGGAAATGTTTGTGTGTATTTTGGTTAATATGGTTCATAGTGTGAAAAATAAAAAAAACTTAAAAAAATACACAGTTAAAAAGACAAAATACAGTGCAAAATGCAAATTAATTTGAAAAAAATATTGTAGTTTTTAATTATGTAAAGTTCTCTTTAATCAGGTAATAACAAGATTTAAATTTGAACCCCAGTCGCTGGCACATTAACAGGGTTGTGCGAGCTGCTATGCTAACCATGCTGCTGTCATAATTAACCCCCACCAATTTTAAACACATTTTTTTTAGCCAGCGTATCAGATGATCTGAAATTTTAAAATGTCACCTCAAAATCAGGTTAGTCTTATATGCAGGATTTTAAAACCGAAGCTTGAAAATTAAGTTTCAACACCAATGCCATCTTCCCTCTCCCCCTCCATATCCTATCCCCATCCTGCCAGCTCCGATTCAAGTATCCCGGTCAGGTCCTAGACGCACTTTCCTTGTGCTGACAACACGACGCAACTCCACGCAAGTGTGCTGGTCAGGCCCTCGGCACACCTTCCTTGCACTGACAACCCAGCTCACCACCATGCTAGTGGGTCAGCAAACAGAACGTGCATGCATTGAGGGGCATTGCTAGTTAAGCAGGCAAACCTGCATATGTCCAACGAAGTCTCGGCACTCTCCCACAGGGTCCATCCACCCAGTCTTAAATTTCTTTTAATTTATTTTTTTTTGGCATTTGTTTGAGTTTCCAGTTGATTGAATTCCAGATAATGGAGATTCTACTGTATTTTGATGAATTATCAATCAATACATTAAATTATCAGGAAAGTGCTACAAAACAAATGGAAAAGAGAAGATTAATCAAAATAAAGATTAAAAAAGGTATAGGAAGGAGGTATGCACACACCTAGACTGGTCAGTAAGGAGATTTTTTTCAGATATTCTGCAACTTAAATTGCTGTCACAGTGTGGAAATTAATGGTCACATTTAAAATGGAGCAGAGAATTATAAGTAAAGAATGGCAGTGACAGCTGTCAAAAGATTTATTTGAAGTGAATATCACCAGTTACTTTCATTATAAATTAATGGGCACTTCATCGATTTTGCTGGATTAGAAATCAAATTAAATGAAAATGAAATCACGTGATCCTCTTTGGTTATTGTTGATGTCCACCTCAGAACCAATCAGGAAAGCAAATCCGTGAACTTGAAGAGGCAGTTACTTTCAAAAGAACAATTGCTTCTCCATTTGAAAATCAAGGAAAGATAGTTAATTCATTGATGAATTCAATTTAAGAGCAGCTTCCCAAAAACGACATTAAATTTCCCAGGTACCACATATTTATTCTTCAGAAATGTCGAGGGAACTTTTTAATCACTTGAAGGAAACAATGAAAATCATCTTGAAGTGAAAACAGTGAAGAAGTCAATTTGGATGCAGCCCCATTTAGCCTATATTAGTGATGTTCATTTTGGGATAAATTCCAACCAGCACAATTGTAACTATTCTTCAATGGGCATGTGAGAAAGTGGAAAAGTTTTGGGAAGATCTAAATCAGGTATTAAATAAAATCACAAAAAGCGACAGACCAAAAAATCCAGAGATCTTTCTTCTAAGTAATATAAAAAGAACTAGGCCTCAATTTGGATGAAGCACAAAAAAAAAAATTATTATGATAGCCATAGCTGTAGCAAAAAAATGTATACTGTCAACCTGGAAATCAGAAGAGAGCCTGAGAGTGCAGAAATGGTACACACGGAAATGAATAAATGTATTCCATTGGAAAAAATAACATATAATTTAAGAAATAACGTCACAGCATTCGAACAAATTTGGGAACCGTACATGGAACACAACAGACCTCCACCCCCTAACATGACAGAATGAGAAGAAGATGAAATGAACTGACCCATTGTGTAAAAGTAGATGACACAATTTTCTTGTTTATTTTCATTGTGTGATGACATTGTTTAATGGGTTTAATGTATCGTATATGTTGAACGTTGAGAGGGTGGGGAGGAGTTGGGAAGGGGGTGGGAAGAAGGGAGGGAAGAGAGGGGGAAAAGGGGAGAAAATGACACTGTGTATATTCATGAGGGAAATGTTTATGTGTATTTTGGTCAATATGGTTCATAGTGTGAAAAATAATTTTTAAAAAATGCCATGGGGTCATTTACATTCAACAAAGAAAGTGTGTCCCATTGTGTCCCACTGTTGGATCTGTCATGCAAGTGGGACAAGACAGGATGGAGATGGTTGCATCTGCATTAGGTATAATGAAGCATCGAATCCATGCTGCTGAAGACCTAACTGCGCTGGGTGGGTCATGTCTCCAGAATGGAGGACCATTGCCTTCCCAAGATCGTGTTCTATGGCGAGCTGTCCACTGGCCACCGAGACAGAGGTGCACCAAAGAAGAGGTACAAGGACTGCTTAAAGAAATCTCTTGGTGCCTGCCCCACATTGACCACCGCCAGTGGGCTGATATCGCCTCCAACCATACATCTTTTCGCCTCACAGTTCGGCGGGCAGCAACCTCCTTTGAAGAAGACCGCAGAGCCCACCTCACTGACAAAAGACAAAGGAGGAAAAACCCAACACCCAACCCCAACCCACCAATTTTCCCTTGCAACCGCTGCAACCATGCCTGCCTGTCCTGCATCGGACTTGTCAGTCACCAACGAGCCTGCAGCAGACGTGGACATACCCCTCCATAAATCTTCATCTGTGAAGCCAAGCCAAATAAGAGGTATAATTCAGTGAGTGTGATTATGTCAGGCTATTGCTTGCTCGACTAATCTGTGAGACAACTCTTACGATTTTGACATTAGCCACCTATTGCAAGCAAGGAGAAGACAGGGTTGTTATTTGCCATTGTCATTTCTAGTGTCTAAATTAAATCTGGATTCATTTATTTGGGCATTCAAGAGGTTTATGAATGATTGCTCAGCCATTATTAAACCAATTGCAGTGAGTCTGGTTTTACGTGGAGGCCAGACCACGCAAAAGGTCATATTTCCTCCCTTATAAAGCTTTAGTGATCCACGTTTGTGCTGAAAGCCCAAGGTTGGGATACATCCTCAATATTTTTGACTCCGAAGCATGAGTGGCAACTGGTGTGACATTTGAAGAGATACTCCCAAAAGAAAAGAGTGTATTTATAGTAATTTGTGCATTCAGGAATTTCCGGAGTGTTTTACAGCCAGTGCACTTTGTTAAGCATTCTCATGTAGGAATGTCAATTTGAGCATAATAAAATACCACAAAACAATGTGATGGCTGTTGAGGGACAATCCTGCAGGAATTTCCCTAATAGATTCTTTCAATGGAAGATTTTATACGCACTTGAAATGGCATACGAGGCATCTGTTTAATGTTTCATTCTATGTTTGTACTGGACGATCTTTTGCCCTCCATTTATTATTATATTCTTGTAAGGTCTTTTTAGTCAGATGCCATCTAAATTTTATTCTGCAGTTGCTATATAAAAAAAAACCCAGCATCTCCACTCAGCCCGGATAGTCCCTCAATAACTTTATTTCTACATACTTTAAGTCTGAGAGATAGAAATGTGAACAGATATTTGGGACAACTTGTTTCACCGTATACTGTCAAATTTGGGTGGGCCACATATAATGTTATCATCTTGTACTGTCCTCTGTCAGCATAATCCATTAGTTCAAACTACCCTTCTTTAGTGTTCTCCACTCTCACATTAACAGTACATGCACTTCTTTGTCTGAAAGATTTAAATCATCTGGTCTGATGTCTTTGCCACTCTCCCTAGTCAACCAAGTCAACTGATTGATGTTTTCTTCAAGCTGAACGATTAACATTGCACTATTTGTGCTTCTCTCCAAATTTCTTTCATGTCACCTGTGTCATCCACCTCTTATTCTCTTGATACCATGTCCACTAAACCATCTGACCTTCCATTTTCTTTTACTGCTTTCTGCATTAGCTGATAATATAACCATTTTCTATCCTTGAGTATAATCCTCCTTTTTTTCCCCCATATCTACCTTACAAATATCTTCTCAAACAAAACAAGCTTTTACCCTCCATTCCATCTGGAAACATAATGTCTCACCTCCAACTAAATTGGCTGGAACTAGAAATCTTGTTTGAATCAGGTTCTACTCCCCACCTCAATGAAGGATTCTAACCTGAAACATTGACAATTCCTTTTCTCCCACTGATGCTGCTGGATTTGCTGAACTGCTTCAGATTCAAGCATCTGTAGACTCTTGTGTGTCTCCACCTCCCCCTCCCCAAACATAGTGCCTGGAAACCCCTTGATCAAAGTCACCAGCAGTAATCTATATTTGTGACAAGTGTTACAAGCCAGAGCAGCAGTAGATATTCACTACAACAAAAGGTTACAAAAACAAAAGTTGTTTTTCATTATCTTTAAACATGAAAACAGAATCACACTTTAATTTATCACTATTGACTTAACTAACCTAACTTAACTCCCTTCTAACTCGAAGCGCATGTGTATGTAATGTGTGTGTAAGTTCAGAAAAGTTCTTTGATTCGCAGTCAAATCTCACTTCTCATTCCTCCAAGTTCACTGGTTGCAGGCAATTCTTATACTGTGCACAGAATTTAACATTTATAAAGTTCACCAGGCTTTGGTGCTTGAAAGGCAAATAGTTACCGCTCAGGAAGGTTCTTGTCAGTTTTCAGAGAGAGATTTGTTGTTTGCTGGACACCCACAACTGATTCCTTTTTAATCAGCCACTTCAGTGTCTTGCCAAATAAACTTCCCCATCAGGGTTTTCCAGATGATAACCTCTTTCTTTCGGGTCACCAGAGTTCCTTTTAGTTCCCCTTATTTCAAGTGAAACATTAGGCAGCCAGTCCTCTCCTCTTGCATGAACCACAAGGGCTTTGACCAGGCTAAACCAAGTATTCACAACCCATCTTCCAAATGGGGGTTTTCCACAAGCTTTCCAGCTTGTCCTGTTCCAGTCCCAGCTGCTGCTGCTGCTGCTGACTGCAAAACTGCAGAACTGATCTGTGTTTCTCTCTCCCTCTCTCTCTCTCTCACACACACACACAGGGGAAAAAGCCTGTTTTGACTCTCTCTACTTGCAAACCCACATGACCCTCTTAGAACAGCAAGTTCCACTCCAGACAGCCTGTGACTTCAACAAGTCTTTTCATCTGTTGCCTTTTTGTAAACAACAATCCATTAGTGAAGCTTCTTGGGCACTCTCCAAATCTTTTGCAAAGGCTCTGGGGCCGACATGTGTAGCATGAGCAGAGCTCCAGTATTTTAAATAAGATCTGTTTTAAAATTATTGTAACGTGACCTACACTAACAAACCTGCCCCAATTTATCTCCCCAAAACATAACTAATATACAAAACAAACACAACATAATCTGTCGCACAATGAGAATCATTTATTTCCCAACTGTTCTGCAGCCTTTGATGTTGACCTCATCACGCTCCTACAAATGCCTCTCCACACAATTTACCTCCATCACCTTCCAGTCACAATTTGATAATCAACAATAACATGTTCACTTTCACTGTCTGCATTGTTAACTCTGATGTTCCCAAAAGATCTACCCAAGACCCATGCCTTTTCACATTGATATTTGCAATTATTTGAAAAAAAAAACCTCAGCATCCATATTTATGCAGATTTCCTTGGAATAAATATTGTGACACATCATCTTCTATCTGCATCTTGATATTGCACCTTCTCCCCACACTTTATTGAAACTATTGACCACATTATGATCCCATAAACAACTCTAGAATGAAGTGCAGACCACGTATCTGTGCCATCAAAACATCCTATAATTGAGTTGTATATTTCACTAACTTAACCTTTACTTCAGTATCATTGTTGCCAAAACATTCATCGTGCCCTTAAAGAGCATGGAACAATATCATATGTGGTCATATCTCCACACTACAACCAGCGAGAGAGAGAGAGAGAGAGAGAGAGAGAGAGGGAGAGAGAGAGAGAGAGAGAGAGAATATGTTGATGACCTTTCTTCAGACATTAGTTCTGTTGAAAGGTCAATTTGAAATAGTAATATTTCTTCTCTATTTCTCTCTTGTACTCCAGTGTATTCCGTCTCTCTCTCTCTCTCTCTCTCTCTCTCTCTCTCTCTCTCCCCTCCAAAATGGATATAGTCATCCTGGAAGTAAGGTGGAAACAAATGAATTACCATGAATTCATCAGCACAAAGTACATACTACACATTTTCTACTCGGCTTTATGATTTTTCATGAGCAAATGTTAAATTATCTTCTGCTTGCTTTGACTCACCAAATGACGAACTCCTCTCTCTTCATGACTAATGAAAGCAACAAATTATATTGGTGCTCTCACGGCAACTCTATTCATGCTATGGTAAAACTGTGGTTTGAGCATATAGACATTTAGAAGACAATTTTGCTCATATAACCAAAATATTAATTTCATCTTTAAAAAAATCACATCTCCTCGTTTGCTCTGCATTCCATAACTAGCTCCGAGTGTGCAATGATACACAGTGTTTCAAAAATGCATCTTTGCATGCATGTGCAGCCGTGCCTCCACCTAGTCATGCTCTGTATCTTTCTAGCATTGACATAGTTTAATTTTCTACATTTGATGCAGAGCTGGTAACCCCTTTCAAGCACACAGCCCACGCAATTCCTCTGAAACAACCTCATAATTCTTCCTGATTCTGTATCTTCTAAAATTTATCACCAAAGATTTGATTCTTTGATTCCAGCCCAATTCTAATCTTTTCTCTGCCATTTACTGATTTTTACCTCCCTATCCGTGATGCATCACTGGCAAGTTTGAACTGATCTGCATTTTGACTGAGAAGTTTAGGAAGGTGCTTGAGATCAGATGCGTCTGACCACAGGCTCCACCACTGAAATCAGCAGGGAATCCAAGAAGTTTTGACAAGCCATTCTGAGGGGCCATGTATACTTTTGTAAATGGCCCCTTACCTTTAGGTCGGGCAGCCTCATTCATTTTGATGAGGTGAAAAGACGTGTAGCAAAGCTTTTATTTGTTTTACTTCAAATCAATGATTCAGTTAACTTAAATCAGTAAAAATGTTTTGTCCATGTACTTCAAGTATTTTCACATTCTATATTAAAGACTTTAATAATTGTAGTTGTTTAAATGCTCTTGATTATTTGAGGTATTTAAGAGCAATTCAGAGGTCTTTGATAGCAGGTCTTTGATCACACAGTCGAAGAAAGAAGAGCAGCATGGTCGGGGAACTGGCATTGCCTGATAATCTGTTGCTGCTTGCAGACTATTCTATTTCTAGGAAAAGCCACGGCAACAAAGCCTGGATGGATAGAAGCTGCAGGAAATCAAAGGCCACTGAATGATACGGGGCAAGGATGAGGCATGGAACTAACGAAGCATGATCAAGTCTATCAGAGTCGATGACAACAACCAAACTGCTGAAGCATTTCAAAAGTTTTCTTAGTGTGGGATTTACTACTTTTCTTAAAATAATTCCGATCCAGTCCTAAAATATCTTTATTTTTAGCTGTTTCAGATTTCAGATTAATTGTCAGAGTACATATATGACATATTTTTTTTCCTGCGGCCAAGGTAGAATTATCATTTATTAGTCATGCAAAGAAAAACTGTTCTCAAAGTACACATGTCTACTAATAAAAAAATGTAAACAAACTGACTGTGCATATACAGAGTGAAAAAAAAAATCGATAAAGTGCAAAAGTAAGAATCATAAAATGAGTCCCTGATTTGGTGTGTTATTAAAGAGTGTGATGGTGGATGTTGCATCTGTTCCTGAACCTAGCAGTATGAGTCTTGTAGTATCTACACCTCTTTCTTGATAGCAGCAATAACAACAGGGCACATGCTGGGTGGTGTGGATCGCTGACTATTGCTGTTGCTCTCCAAGGACGGTGTCCCCTGTAGATGTTCTCGATGGTGGGGAGGGTTTTTCCTGTGATATCCTGAGCTATATCCACTATCTTTTGCAGAGATTTATGCACAGGGGTATTGGTGGACCCATACCAGACAGTGATTCAGCCACTCACACATCTGTAGAAATTTGCCAGGGTTTCCGATGTCGCTCTGAACCTTCACAAACTCCTGAGGAAGTAGATGTGCTAACATGCTTTCTTCATTATGTCATTAGTGTATTGGGTCCAGGAAAGATCCTCCAAGATAGTGACTCCCAAGATCTTAACTCACTCTCCCTGTTTGCTATACACCATCTTCATTATTTTTTTTTACATCTTGCAGTTGTAGATTGAGAGTTCATTTGATAACATGTAACATTTTCCATCAATTTAACAATAGGCCTTTTAGTTCAAAAGCCAGAAGATATTATCCTATAGATTTGCAAATGTGCAGTTGATCAAATTCTGCAAGTCAAACAGGGATTTTTTTTGTTAAAGAACAGAGTGAGAGTTGGGACGTCAGGAAGTGCAACCTTTGTGGCTGGGTCAAACATCAGGTGCTGCTGATGGAGCTGGACTGCATTTGGATTCACAAAAGGTTGAGGTTGACATTAGCAGAGCAGTTTGTGGGCCATTGGAGATTCACTGAGGCAGTAAGGTCAGACCCAATCAGAAGCTAGTTCTTTATGTTGGAATCCACAACCTGGAACCGATTCAACAAAGCAGGCCAAGAAAATGTTTGGAAGATTTGTTCCAGCATGAGTGGCTCATGCTGTCCACAAGCCATGGCATAAAAAGTAGTTAAGGACTGTCTTCATTGTATGAAATTGGATGTTGTATGCTTAGCTATAGCTTCTGCATGCGTTAGAGCATCTGATCCACAGATCTCCATATCAATGCTGTGAGCCCCTAATTATATGTCAACTAAAGTTTTTTTTGTCATGGAAACTAAAATGACATAATGTATGGCAATATTGTGCTATGCTGTAGGATTACTGGGTATCACTATCTCTTCCATCACAATATCCAGACTTGAACTCCAACATTTAAATTTGTAATCAATCCAGTATGTACTATTGATTGAAATGCACAGTAGAATTTAATGTTCTTTCTGCAATGTAGAACATTGGTACTTTGGTAAACACACAACACACAAGGCCTCGTATTAGATCAAATGTAGCCTTTGGTCTTTGCTATTGTTTCTAGGGTAGTAGCAGACTCCAATATGGCAACTGGATGTCACAACATAACCAACTTTTCTCAATGCTTGTATGCAGCTTGATTTGGGGGAAAAAAAACCAATGCCTATAGCAGTATAAACACTCAACAGAGCTCCAGCTGGTGCCCATTGTGAACCCATTAGGATCAGTCCCAGTAACTAGGTTATTAAACTCGACACAACCACTGTCAAGTTTATTTTTATGAAATTCATTCCTGAGAGCTTTTCAAGGGCAGAGGGCAGAAGACATTTGTTAACTTTTAATTTCCTTTATCTTTGATAAGGCGATCTTTTGTAAATCTTAAGTGAAATGATTATTTTTTTTATGAAAAGTACAGTAAATTAAAAAAAAATTAAAAACACTAAGAGCCATAATTAATGGCGGTAACTAGATGGTAAGTACATTAACTTAATGCATATAAAATGGATAATCTTTCTTGGAAGGCTGTTATTAGGTAGATTTAGTCACAGTAACAGGCCTTTTCGGCCCACGAACCCATGGCGCACAACTACACCCAATTGGCCTACAACCCCTGGTCATTTTTTGAAGGGTGGGATGAAACCAGAGCACCAGAGGAAACTCACACAGACATGGGGGGAACATACAAACTCCTTATAGTCAGAGGCAGATTCAAACCCCGGTCACTGGAGCTGTAATAGTGCTGCGCTAACTGCTACGCTAAATCACAAGCTACTAAAATATGAACGTCTTTTTTTACTAAAAAGGGTCTGAAATGTAATGCCCATCTCACATTTAGTTGGTTCAAATTAAATGTACATGCTTCACCCAGCCAGTCCTTTTTTTCCTTTCATATTGGCTACTGTGGCAGACATACAACTTATCCCTACTGCAATCTGTCAATGGCTACTTTACTGTTTAAGGAATGCAGCCAGACTACAGGTTGCCAGAAATCTCACACCTGCTTCAGTGCAAATGACAGCTTTAATGGGAAAGCAGAGTCTCCCCCTTACCAGAAGTTTGTTTTCATTCAACTTTAATTGGCAGATTATTGTATCCACAAGTGCACTGCCAACAATACCAATTGAAGGCATCCTATTTCATCAAAATGAACAAAAGCAATGTAAATCTGTGGTTAATAAGACAATTACATTTTGCTACCTTTCCTCAGGCACTGGAAGCACAATAAAGGAAAAAAAGCTGATTCAACATAATTTGCAGCTACAACTTAATGTGCACACATTGTAACCAAAAGCAAAACACTATGTTCATCAGAAATAAACACCAATTATTACCATCACTGTTTAAATACTTTAAAACAACATATGGGGTTCATTTATACTTCTATTGGAACAAACAAATGAAGCCCAGCCTATTACACAATACTATTATCCATTATCCTCACAGTTTTATTGCCATGCCATTAAAGAAGACATGAATGAACAAGAAACTGCTGTACAATGTGCATGGATTAGTGGAACAGCAAAAAAAAATTAAGCTTTTAAAAGGTACACACCAGATGTTTTCATTATTTTGTGCAAATAAGTTTGAAGCATGTCTATTTGATAGTGCTGTAACATTCCACGATATCCTTTCCCCCACACACACTGCCAGCATGCAAGTGAAACAAGGACTCGAGGAAAAAAATCCTCTTGTTTTAAATGGAAGTGTATTCCATTAATTTTAGCTACAAATTTCATAAGAAAGTGAGATCAACATTTTCAGCAAAAATGTCAAAGTTATCAACTTAAGCTTTGTAAAATTACAATAAATATTATAATAGGAAGCCACCTTTTATCAAATATTTGTAAAAACATATGTGTTTGTGGACAAGAGTGTGAGTGGTGAACCACAGCTGACATTATATAATTCTCTGTTTTATAATAAGATTAAAAGATAAATGGTTAATTAATGTTTAATAGTTTCCTTAAAAATGTATTCCTATGAAATTCTCAATTATATAATTGCATACACATAATCATTAAAATGTAAGTTATAATATTATGTTAAGTGTCAACCTTGCTCAGCAATTACATAATCACACAACACTTCAGTGCAACGCTGATGGAGAATGTTGCACTATTTGAGGGAGCAAATTTTAGATGATAAAGTAAGAATTTGGCTGCCCACTCAGAAAGATGATTAAAGTTCAGCAACACCAAGATGAGGAAGGGTACAGAGATTCTTTTGTTATCCTGGTAGATCTGCTAAACAAATCCTTTAATATTTTTGGAACATACATAACTAATGATGTTAACCTGTTTTCTCTAGCCACAGATGCTACCTCATTGTTGCATTTAGTTTTTATTTCAGATTTCTAATATCTGCTGTTTTCTTCCCTCCAAGTTTTTTTTAAAATCACTGTTAATTAGAGGAACTTGCTGCACGTGGATTGACTGCTCTATTGTCTACATTTCAGTAACTTGAAAATACTTCTGGGGCACCTTGATATCATTAAGACTGCCATAAAAATTTACGCTCTTGCCTTATGACTGCGTAAAAATTGACAAATGAATTCAAAGATTGGCTTTGGGGCTACATTCAGCTGGCTTTATTTGTAATTCAGTGCTAAGTACGGTATCTTAATAACAGTCTAAGTGCAGATTTGTAAAGTCCTTTGTCTATTGTTTGAGTTGAATTATATTGGTCAATAAATATAATGCAAACAAAAACATTAAGCTAATATTCGACAGGATAACTTAAAGAGCCTCATCACTGATAGCATGGCAGGTAAATGGCCTATGGTAAACAAAATTGATCTCCACTGGATGCATGCCAAGTGCATTGTGGTTCCAACATCTATTCATGGAACACAACTTTGCTTTCATTTAAAAGCTGTCATATTACACAGTAACAAAAACAAACTGAAATATTTAATCTGTAAAATGAAGCAATGACATGGATATATTACACTAACACTTGCTTTTCACAATGCACCCCATCAGAAATGCACACACAGATCTGTTGTATCGCCACAATCCTACATTTTGCTACTCCGACAAAATACAATGGAAAAGAACAGATATAAAAGGTTATGGTTATTGTTCCTGTAACATTCATTTGCAGTTAACAATGATGCCATTATTTTCTTTAATTGTCACACTATCAGCAACAGTATGGCTTGAACTTTATTTTCAATTACTTCATTCTCCCAGCTACAATTCCCTGAAATCCAATGAAAATAATTAATTAATTGATTCTCATCATTTAAAAAAAAATAAACACAGGTGTGCAGCTCAACTGCAAGTTTTTCCTCATCTAATAATTATTTATTTTTGCCAAATTGAACATATTATAGACAAAGTAGAACAATCTAACCATTAAAGTGGCAGATGCTTTATGCCAAAATACGTTTTTTATCATAGAGTCCTACATCTTAGAAAGAGGCCCTTTGCCCCAACTTGTCCATGCCAACGAAACCAGTGCATTTGCCTCAGCCCATATCCCTCAATACCTTTCCTCTCCAAGAACAAACAAAGAATTGCTGGAGGAACTCAGCCGGTCAGTCAGCATCCATTGTTAGGAATGGTGAATGTTTCAGTCATAAATATTTTATCAAGGCCACCACAGAAGAGGTGAAATTACATAAAATTTGGCCTCATCGGCAACAATGATGATTTGGCTTACAGAGAAGTGGTTGAAAGGCTTGCACATTGGTGTAAGAGCAACAACCTGAGTTTCAACTAGAACAAAATAAAGGAGATGATTGTGGACTTCAGGAGAATAAAGGACAACTCCCCATTACATATCAATGGCTCAGTCACAGAGAGAGAGTGTTTAGCAGAAAGTTCCTTGGTGTCCATTTAAAGGACTACCTATCCTCTCCTCATTAGTCAGGAAGACACAGCAGTGCTGATAAGGCGACCAGCCATCATCCTGACAACGTTCTACAGGAGCACAATAGAGACATTCCTGGTTGGTTGCATCATAATCTGGTATGGTAGCTGCAAAGCATCAGATTGGAGGTCAGTACATGGGATGATTAAAACTGTTGAGAAGATCACTGGGGGTTCCCTTGCCTCTATTCACAATGTTGAGAGGGAGCAGAGTTTAACAAGGGCTCAGAGAATCATTGAAGACCTTTACCATCCAGCCCACAGTATCTTTGAGACACTACCTTCAAGGATGAGGTACAGGAGCATAAAAACTAGGTCTGTCAGCCTGAGAAACAGCTTCTTACCGCAGGTGGTGAGACTGTTGAACAATCCTAGAAACCTGTAAATTATTTTTATATATATTTATTTTGGATAACTTTGAATATGTGTTGTTTGTGTGTCTGTGTGTGTGCACTATGGCGTGGAGATGCACTGTATTGTCGGGTTGTAAGTTCAATCAGATGACCTTAATAAAACTTGACCTTAATAAAAGGGAAAAGAATCTGGGGAAGGGGCTCAGTGGTGACAGTCTATAAGACAGATAGAATGAGAATAGGAGGAATTCCCCAAACCATTTTAATACCCCAAACCATTACTACAGAGATATGTCTGTCCTTAGTCTTACCCATTGTTGGTGGGTGAGGCTTAACATAAACTTGAGGAACAACACATAATTTTATATCTGGACAGTTTTAAAATTAATGGCATGAATAACAACTTCTCCAATTTTAAGTAACCACTACCCACATCTAATTCCACTGTTCCCATCTCTTCTTCACCTACCTTTGAACTTTTTTTCTCTCTAACTTTTCTTCCCCCGCCACCCTCACTGACAGACAAAATGGTTTTACTATCGCTCTCCCTGTCTCTCTATTTCTCACATCTTCTGTCCAATCATCTCTTGGCCCCTTCCCCAGCTTCTTTCCCCTTTATTCTTGTCATTTCACCTGTTCCATATTAGTCTTATTAAAGGGTTCATATCCAAAACATTGGCTGACTATTTCTACTCATGGTGGTGGTCTGACCTGCTGAGTTCCTCCTGCAATTTTTTGTATGTTCAAGATTCAAGCATGAGCAGGTTTTTTAACTCTCGTTGAAGGACAGAAACAGGCTCTTCAGCCCAACAGGTCAATGCCAACCAAGCTATCCACCCAAACTCACCCCATTTGTCTCTGATCAGGCCATATCCCCCTAATATTTTGCCATCCCAAATGTTTTTTGAATGCCACAATTGTTCCTGCTTCTACTATCTCCTATAGCAGCTCATTCTATATACCCACTACCCCTTGTGTGAAAATTACACCCTGCAGGACCATTTTGTATCTTTCCCCTTTGACCTTGAAATAAGCCCTCCAGTTTTAGCTTCCCCTTAACTGTGACATTGCTGACGACTATTTACCCCTCATGATTTTATAAACCTCCATAAGGTTTCCCTTAACCTCCTATACTCCGGGGAGAAAATTCTTAGCCTGCTGTACCTTATAATTCAAACCCACCAGTTCAAGCAATATTCTTATGAATCTGGTTTGCACCCTTCCCAGGTGAATGATATCCTTCCTATAGATGAGTGACCAAAATTGTACAACCAGGTACGGTCTGTCAATATCTTGTACAGATGTAACCAGCCCTGACTGATGAGGGTGATCTTGCCAAGCACCAATGAACTATGCACCTGCATCCCTGAATCTTTATTCCATAACATTCCCTCGGGTACCTCCATTGCAAATCCTGTACTTAACCAATATGGCAAAGTCCAACAACTCACATGCAAAGTTAAATTCCAAATGCCGTTTAGGACCACTTCCCCAGTTTATCTGGATTCTGAATCTTCTGTAGTCTTCAATAATCTTCATCACTGTCCACAATACCATGAATATTGGTGACATCTTCAAGCTGACTAACCATACAAACTACATTGCTATCTTTTTCATAAATAAAAAGTAGATTCAGCAACAATCCCTGTGACACATCATTGGTCACAGGCCTCCAATATGAGTAACAAACCTCCATACCACCCTCCATCAAACCAATTCTGTACCCTAATTGGCCAGCTCATTCTGGATCCTATGCATTCTGACCATCCAGACCTAAAGTCTACCGACCTGTGTTCATCAATCTTAATGGCCACCACTTCAAAAAAAAATCAAGTTTGAGAGTCATAATTGCTCATGGACAAGCCATGCTGACTATATGTAATCAGTCCTTGACTTCCTGTCTTTCAGAATCTCCTCCACTCCACTGACATTAGCTCACCATAATAATCCATGAAAATATACCAGGATCTGTCACATCTTGACAATGCTATATATTGCTATTCAAGGAAAACACACAAACTTTTGGTAAAATCTTTATCTGAAGATGCAAATCTACACAATTACAGTACATTTCTGATTATCCGAAAACCACAACCAAAATTCTCAGTTGTCTGAATGTTTTTCTTGATTAAAAAAGGTATTTTCATAATTTATGCATTTATCTTATTTTGTAAGGCAGAGACACATTGTTTTCTTTTGTTAAGTAAATATTATTTCATACTTGAAAAACCTTCCATTGTGTTTTTTTCTTTCTGTTGTTTAACCGCTGATACAAGTTTTCTGCTGGTGCCACTGGGCTGCTTAAAGCAATTTCTCAGTTATCCGAAAAATCCAGTTAACCGAAAAAAGTCCAGTCTCAAGCATTTTAGATATTGGAAATGCACTATATATTAAATAACCCATCAATTCTCTTATTATGCTGTCATTTATTCACCATTGATTTATTAGGGCCATAAGAATAGAAAATACTAAACATAAAAAGTTAATGCTTATGCAAAATCATTAAAATACATTTTATAACTGTCCTAAGAAACATTGCCCAAAAGTTATCAAATTTCAATATAGTTTCTTTTGCGGTTCTCATAAACTTGCTATGTTAGAAATGGCAGTATGATGTATTAATAATATACCTTTAACACCACATGGTGGTTTGGGATAAGGAGAAAACTCAAAAGAGTAAATATATTGCTGGGATTTATTTCAACACACATTTTGTACAAAGAAATAAAAATATGTACTCCGTGTTACCTTAACCCTGAACAAAGCTTGAGGTGATATCTAAAATGAATAATGTTGCCCCTGATAATAGACCTTGAAACTCTTACTAAAGAGAATGTTCTTTTGTATGTTATCCATGTATGCAAGGCTGCTTTATCAGTTTGAATGTGAAACTTTGACAAGGTCTAATACAATATTAAATTACTTTTGACGGAAAGTTTTACTGATAGATTATGCAAGCTTTTATTCAAATAGGGTGTAATTAGAGTTAGGATTCTTCACTCTTCTATTAATTTAACTGGTATATAATCAAGAGAAAAAGACGTCAAAATTCTAACCACAAAAGGATATTCAGCAGAATCTTCCATCCTCCAAATTATTTTAACTACTCTCCTATCCATATCTCTATTTCTTTTTAAAGTCTGCATATGGTTTCATTTAATCTTTCCCTGTGAAGTCAGTCCCTTGGAGTTGTAAAATAAATGGCTATCAATATACAGGAGAACCTGGAATTTCAGTCCAATTGTGAGGATTCTTTTTATGCAATTTTTCTGATATCAGTATATACAATGTAAAAGCTAATGAAATTCCATGTGCTCTGTGCATTCAACTCAAATCAAATTATATTATGTGACAGATGTAACAAAAGGGAAGCAACCTTGATGCACATGTTCTGGTCTTGTTGAGCTCTTGAACCTTATTGGAGGGGAATTTTTTTTTGTGTTTTGTCAATAATATTACGTGTTAATCTTGAACCTAATCCTTTAATGGCTTTGTTTGAAGTGTTAGATGAAATTAATGAGCTATTTTCTTCATCCGATCGTCAAGTAGTGCTCTTTACAACTCTTATAGCACAAAGAGCTATCCTACTTAGATGGAAAGATCCTGTTCCACCCATTAGTACTCAGTGGTTATGCCATGTCAAGACTTGCCTTAATTTAGAAAACATCAGGTGTTCTGCGTTGTATGCTAACACTAATTTTCAGAAAATTTGTTTTGATCATTGAATATATTTATTTATGTATAAAGTTTTTCCTTCAGTTCGTAATGTTTTATAATACTACCTTTAATTATACGTCAAGACATCCCTGGTTTTTTCAGTAGTGGGTTAGAGTTCTTTTCTTTGTTATTTTTATTTTTGTCATTCTGACAACATTGTATGGGGAAGGGTATATCATTATTGCTATATTCTTCATATTTGGTAACCTTATGTTCTCTATACAATGTGTGCTTGCTCTATAAAACTCAATAAAAAGAGTGAAAGAGACTTTTATGCTAACTATAAAAAAACGCCTCAGAAGGAGACCACACTAGCAAAACTACCCCACAGTAAAATTCATTTCAGATTTATTGTCAAAGTATATACATTACATCACATACAACCCTGAGATTCTTTTTCTGAGGGCATGGCAGAATTGCCATCTACTGGTCGTGCAAAAAAAAGTACATGGTGTATATATCCGGTCAAATGCAGAACTGCAAACAGATAATAAATGTAAACAAACTGACTGTGCAATACAGAGAATTTTTTTTTTAAATCAATAAAGTGCACAAGAAAGAGTCCTTAACTGAGTCCCTGATAGAGTTTGCTGTTGAGAAGTCTGATGGTGGAGGGGTAGCAGCTATTCCTGAACCTAATTGTGAAAGTCTTGGGGCACCTATACCTCTTTGCTGATGACAGCAGCGAGAACAGAGCATGTGCTGGGTGGTGTGGATCTTTGATGATTTCTGCTGCCCTCTGACTGCAGTGTACCCTGTAGATGTTCTCGGTAGTGGGGAGAGTTTTGCCTGTGATGTCCTGGGCTGTGTCCCCATACCAAACCATCAGCACACTTTGATGCAGCCAGTCAGCACACTTTGCATCATATATCTGTAGAAATTTGCTAGGGTTTCTGGTGTCACACCAAACCTTTGTAAACACCTGAGGGAGTAGAGGTGCTGATGTGCTTTCTTCAGGATACCATTAGTGTTCTTCACGATGCCATTAGTGTTAGAGCATTAAAATACAAGCAGGAGTAGGCCATTCATCTTATTATTCCTGCTTTTCTAATAAGTGAAATCATGGCTGACCTGTTACCTCAGCAGAACTCCTTTCACAAAGCCCACACAATTATAAATATATAAATCAGTATGTTTAATGTATTCAGCAAACTTATTTTTTTTATTTCTAGAGAAAACTAGGCTATAGTAGACAATTAATAATGATCACATTATAGAATAGGAAGAAGATTTATAGTCCCTATATTCTCTTATTATTTTCTGTTTAACATCAGAATCCGAGGTTTTGAGCAAGATATGGTGCCTGATAAGTATGGTTTATTTTCTGTATTACAATTTATATGTGTTATGTATGTACTATGAATTGAATTGAATTATGTTATCAGTTAGAAATCATGTAAAAAGTTATTTTTCTATTAAAATCAAGAAAATATTTTTAAAAGAAATAATAGATTCAGAAAGCAAGCCACTACATGCAAAACAAATTATCTCTCTGTACCTTGGTATACATGACAGTAAACCTGAACCCTATACCCCTTTAGGGTTGGGACTTCCAAAGATTCACTACTCTCTGGGTGAAGAAATGTCTTCTCATTTCTGTTTCTGACCCTGGTTTTAGTATTTCCTGCATGAGGAAACATTATCCCCACATTGAACTTGTAAAGAATACTGTGAACTTTACCTGTCAGTAACTTTTCAAGGAACCTCCAAAGTACAAGGGGAACATTTAGAGGCCAAGAAAGTAATGAGCATTGTTTGAAAGAATTTCATTTTTGTTTCAAATAACATCTGAGCAATTCACCAGTCTATCTCAATCTAACCATTAATTTGTTCTATATAAGCTTTTAAAAGTAATTTTTTGCTTTTGTTAAAAAAATCAAGCATTCACATTCTATGATCATTATTTTTAAATTGAAATGCTTATTATTTTATAGACAGACTATTTTTAAAAGAACTATTTAAATTTACCAAGTTGCCAATCTGACCAAAGGAATAAATTAAATTGCTTAAACAAAGTTTTAATGTATAACCATTGTGTTGATTCATGGGATTGCAATATAAAGCCTGAAGGATGTTGATAAATATGGACTGATGATGGTTAAAGAAGTTGAGATGATTGACCTAATTTTTTTATTGCCCCAAGATACAGTATCCAGGCAGTCAACTATACATAGTACAACAGGGTACTGCAACAATGAAAACAAAAGATGTGGAGGATAGTATTACAAAACAATGATATTAAAGAGAAAAGAACTGTTAAACACTCCAAGGTACCATCTTTCACTAATGAGAAGTCCATTCAAGAGTCTGATAACAGTAGGAAATAAACGGTCTTTAAATCTGTGTAATTTTGAAAATCAGGTATTTTTTGCCTAATGGGATAGGGGTACAAGAAGGTGTGACCAGGTGGAATGTGTCTTTTAATATATTGGCCACTTACTGAGGCAGAGGGAGGTGAAGACGGATGAGTAGT
Source organism: Narcine bancroftii (assembly GCF_036971445.1). Taxonomy (NCBI): domain Eukaryota; kingdom Metazoa; phylum Chordata; class Chondrichthyes; order Torpediniformes; family Narcinidae; genus Narcine; species Narcine bancroftii. The sequence continues at coordinate 272,942,897 of NC_091472.1, read as the reverse complement.
TGGTTTGTGTGATGGTACAAGCTACATTCACAGCTCTCTGAAGTTTAGGGAAGGAATTATGTAGGAATAACAAATGTGTTTATGTGTGATTTTATTTAACAAATACAGCAAGGTAAAAAGCCCTTCTGGCCCATGATCTCTGTGCCACCCAATTTACCTACCAACCCAATAGGATTGGCACCCAGCGAAAACCCATGCAAGACACAGAGAAAATATATAAATTCCTTAGAGTCAGTGCCGAAGTCAAACTCAGGTCACTGGCTCTGTAATAGCTTTGAGCGAACCGCCACATGACCTATGCCATCACTATTGGACACTTATTAAAGATTAGAGCCTCATGTAAAGTCTTTCTTGGAGCATAACTTTGCGTAAGAATACACAATGGCTCTGCAGTCTTAAATTGTGGGACTAATGTATCAGATTCTAAATGCAGAGAAGGAAGAAATGTACAGTCCATTGGCAAGACATAGCCACGACTTCCAGAGGATACAGTGAAAAAAAAGTAAATACAAAACCAAAAAACAATTATCACAGATGAACAAATGATACAGACAGAAATCAAGTTACCTGAGGTTGTAGAATTCCATAATGTTATGAGCCCAGTGGATCCCAAAACCCAGCAGCAATAGATATTCTCCAAAACAAATGGTTACTTAAACAAAAGTTGCTTTTCATTATCTTTAAACACGAAGACAGGATCAAACTTTAATTTATTACAATTAACTTAACCCCCTTCTAATTCTAAGCACACGTATATATAATGTGTGTACAAATTCAGAAAATATTTTTGATTCACAGTCCAATCACACTTCTCACCTCTCCAAATTCACCTGTATCAGGCAAATCTTATACTGTACACAGAATTCAACATTTATGAATTTCACCAGGCTTTGGTGCTTGAAAGCTAAATGGTTACTGCTCAGGAAGGTTTTTGTCAGTTTTCCGAGAGAGATTTGTTGCTCGTTGGACATGCACAACTGATCCCTTTCAATCAGCCACTTCAGTGTCTTGCTGAAGAAATTTCCCCAATCAGCGTTTTTCAGATGATGACTTTTTTTCTTTCAGGTCATCACAGAGTTCCTTTTTGTTTCCTTTATTTCAAGTGAAACATTATGGAGCCAGTCCTTTCCTTTTGAATGGACCACAAGGGCTTTGATCAGGCTGAACTAAGAACTCACAACCTGGCTTCAAAATGGGGTTTTTCCACGAGCTGGCCAGCTTGTCCTGTTCCAGTCCCAACTGCTGCTGCTGAACTGTTGGACTGAATTCTCTCTCTCTCACTCAGAGAAAAAAAACATGACCCTCTTAGAACAGCCAACTGCATTCAGACAGACTGCGTCTCTGGACCTAATATTCCGAGTTCGTTCATCTGTTGCTTTCCAAAACAATAATTAAGTACTCCACAGCATGTCCAATTAACACCTACTTTTGAAATCCTTATAGACACTCTTCAAAGTTTTTGTGAAGGCACTCCGAGCCTGAACTGTCTGGCTTGAACAAAGCTCTGGCATTTTAAATGAGATCTGTTTTGAAGTGTTTGTACACTACAAAAACCTGCCATAATTTATCTCCTTTACATCTATACACAATACAAAATATAAAGTCCAGAAAGTTGCAATGTGCTCAGATCGAATTTGAGATGCTGTTTAACTGGTGCTGGAATAGTGTTGCCCGAACTGCTGTGCTGACCAGGCCGCAACATATTTTGCACAACAGACCAATAAGACAAGGCATGTTCTGCAACAAACAACCTAGACTGCTTGATGTGACAATCAGACTGCCAAGGAATAGGTGACCAAAAAATGATTGGCTGAGAGAGGGGAATGGGATAGTTCTGCTGTGAATATCCATGCATTTCCCATTAGGAACAGAAGCATTTCATAAGTAGGCATTTCATCTAGTGAAAGAAATCAGAAGTACCCATGCAACTTGCCACACAGAAGGATAAGCTGCAGCAGTTTACAAATGGTGTCTCATTTCCACCTTCCCAAGCATAATTAGCAATGGGTTCTGATTATATGCCAAAAGGTTTTTTTCCTAAAATGGTGATTAAAAAAGAAAGTTAAAAAAGAAAGTCTGCTTACACTGTAATTATAGTACAATACACAAATGTGCTGGAGAAACTCAGCAGGTTATGAAGCATCTCAGGGAAGCAAATGGTATCCAACATTTCGGGACTGAGCCCTTCGTCAGAGTCTGATCAAAAAGCAGGCGGGCACCTGAATAAAAAGGTGGGGAAATATCAATATCAAGTTCAAATACCTTTTTTTGTGAGATCAGGATCTACTTTTCAGTTTACCAGCACACCAAAACTAAAATCTAGAAATATTGGAATAAAATCTGGCATTTCCAAGGAGGCTCTCAGCACAACACTGAATCTTTTCCTCTCTCCACTTGATAATCTCTTTCCATGACAGAACACAGAACAGTATGTCTGTTTCAGAAGTCAGGCATGCAAACACCAGGGCCTGCTCAATAAACACAATTGAGCACAATTGGGGCCTTTGTGCACAGGGTTTTAGCCTGGGAAACCAACATTAGATCTCATCTGGTCATGGAATTTCGAATATTTCCAGCCTTCCTTGTATCTGTCTAATGACTGCTGAGACCAATATTTCGGGACTGAGCCCTTCATCAGAGTTTAATCAAAAAGCAGGCAGGCAGGTCTAAGAAACAAGAGGGCAGGGTCCACTCAATGAACCATAAATTTTGGGCAAGGTATAAGGTCTTTATTTGAGGAAAATACCACTTTCCTCAACTGATCAAAGGAGGTACATTGATGATGGCAATGATTTTCATTATTAATGTCTGCCTTCAGCAAAAAGTGGTCTTGAAATATGAGAAATTGTTAACATATTTTCTAGAATCCCATCTTGATCCTTTATTGTCAGTTGGCAGTATGGTACAGAGGGGCAGTTTGGTAGAGGACCACTGAATTGCAGATGCAATGCACAATGTACTGGAGAAACTCAGCAGGTCATGCAGCATCCACAGGAAGTAAAAAGGAAACAGATGTTTTGAGCCCGAGCCCTTCGGCAGAAATGTTTTGCATTTCAGATTGCAGATGATGGGCAAAGATGGCTTGGAGCTTGGCTTCCAATCATGCCCCTGCAAGCACTGTCTGCACACTGCATACCACTACATGAATTTAGATGAGCTTCCTTCAGGCATGAAGTTGCAACAGATCAATGACACATTTGTTCTGAAGATGGGCTTCATTCTCATGATAAGTTTGTTGAAGTTGTTTGAAAGAATGAAAAGGAATGGTTACCATGGGTTTTCAGTGAGATAAGAGATAATTGTCAAGGTGCGGAGTTCCTGGAGTGGAACCTCGAACATTCCACAAAGGAAAGGAACAACTCCACATGTAGCAGAAGGCAAAGTTCCAGCAGGAAACCCATGACCTAATAAAAAGATGGTGGCTGGAATGAGAATGGGAGGCTCAGTCAGACCCTGACAGCCATGACATGCACAGATTCTTCAACAATGTCCAAGTCACATATGGACCAAACATTCAAGTTTCCACCTCACTGCAGACTCGAGGACATACAGACAATCAATGCCCACTGGAAAATGCCCACTTAGCCATTAATATGAGCATCCTTGACTCCATCCCTATTGGGTACAACCTTGCCATAATTCTTGATCAACAAAACGTTAAAATGTAATATCCCAAATAAAAAAAAAATAACAGGGCTTCAGTAACGCACAGTATTCCCACTAAAATTTGATGCTGAAGAACTTTAGTCAAAAATCCACAATCACATTAGCTGCACTTGTGAAGAGAAGGATATACCAAGAACCTAATGGTGTTATCAGAATTACCTTTAAGAAAGGAGATTCAAGAAAGGAAAATGAAATCAGACTGTTGTAACCATAGAGGGCTCCTGTTGTCTGCTACAGGCAAAGTATTCATCAGTCTCCTTCTCAATTTATTTTCCCTTGGTGGCCCAAAATTACTCTAAGTCTTCTAGAAGTACAATGGATGTTATTTTCATCATTCAACAACTCCCCCCAAAAATTGCAGGGAACAACACCAAGCCTTTTTTTTTAACCTTTATAACGCCTGTGACTCCACCAATTAGGAACATTCTCCTCAACACAGTGCCCACAAAATTTATCTTCACCTTCCGTTTGCTTCATGATGGCCTGCAAGCTACAATCCTAACAATGGATCAGTAACATTCAGCTATATTGTATCCTGTTAGGCACAATAACTTTTTAATCATATTCACCAATCAATAATTAACTTTACAATGTGAATGAAAAGAGACAACTTTCTAATCTGAATACAAACATTAATTTCAATCAAAACATTATCAAGAAATTAAAACAATTTTAAACAGAAATCCTATAAAGTAACAACATAACCAGACACAATGCAGACATACACAACGTATAAATATGCATTTATAAATACAGACACACCTTATGTTGGCTCACTATAATTATTTATACCTGTGCATTATTTATAAATACTAAGCATGGAAAGAATTGTTCTCCATGTAGAAATATTCAGACAGACATTAAAAAAAGCTGCTTTAATTGAATTTCAGAATACCAAGTCATGGAAAAGTGAAGACAGCTAATGTTCAGCGTCACCATTTTAATTGCAGTTTTGTTCTAAACAATATATAAATTTATACTTGTATCAATGGTACCTATATGTTAATGCTCCAGTAACGTATTAATGCAAGCTACAACTTACAAATGAAACAGCTGCCAAAACAATACACTTTAGGGGCTTCAGTTACTGCAGCACAACCTAAATATCTGCTTCCTTCATACAGCAGATGTCCTGCACATTGAACATGTGTTCATCTAAATCCCTAAAACAAGAGCAGAAGAAACAGAAGCAAGCTCATCTCCTTTTGTGCCATTTCCCTGTACTATCCCCAATATCTTGATTTCTTCAATGTGCAGAAATCCAATGAACTCTCTTTTGATAGAGCTCAAATGAATGAGTCGCCACAGCTCTCCAGGACAGAGAATTTCAAAGAATTATCACCATCTGAGAGAAGCACGTTTTCCTCAGCTTAGTGTAAAAAAGCCAACCCTGAATTCTGTAACATTCTGCACACTTTGGCTCAGCAAAATATCCTTTAAGCGTGCTGAACCCTGTGAAATACTTCAATGAGGTCTCCTCTTATTCACCTGAACTCCAAAAATTATGGGCCTAATCCATTCAATCTCCCCTTATTCAGTCAGCCTGCCATTCCTGGATCTTGGACACTTAACTCACTTCCCTCTCTGGCAGGAGTATCCTTTCTTCAGACAAGGAGACAAACGCTGTATAAAATAATTGTGAGAATACATTTTACATGGGTAGTGCAAAAATCACGAGCACCCTTATGATGCAATACATTTAAAATGTCCATTAAACAATATTCCTTCATGGTTGACTTTTTGTAAAAATTCTGAATGCTTTCCCAAATTTTATGATGCAATGTAAAAAAATATTGAAATGTATATCACCCCTGCTAAATGTACACCCTTGGAAAGCATGTGATTTTTTAAAAACCTCCAATTAATTGTGAACAGGCACTGTACTGTGCAAAGAGTAAAGGCAGGATATACAAATTCAATACACTCATACCACTAGTGTCATAAATATCACAATCTAGCTTTGGGTGGTCCATGCAAAAGATTATTTTTTTAGTATGGCTTCCCTATCAGTGAGGGAGCTATAAACAACACATGCTTTAAGAGATGTCACTGACACTGGATCGTCCTTTAGTGATAGACTAATTTATCATACATCAAGAAATCCATTTGATATTGAAAATATTTTGTTCTTTGGTTTTGAATTGAAGTCTGTGCAGATATATTTCCAGAATTGCTGTTACCTGATAATTAATAATCTCCCATACAGCTTCAATATAAAGAACCAAGAAGGTTTAATTATAACACCTGCTATTTGTGTATGCTTACATGCTTGCACAATGAGTGGAAAGACAGAATCTTTTGCTTGTCATCTGGACTGACTGTTAGGATTTATCCTTGTTGGGCATTGTTTGCAGTTTATAGATCAGTTCTCTCATTGTAGCAGAAGTTCTTATTAAGCAACATCTACATTTGTAAATCACCATGTTTGTGCTCCAGATACAAATGCTAATTTGAATATCTATCCCTACACACAAGATAATGTGGCAAAGGAGTTGAATTTGAATTGTAAGGCTTCTTAATTACCCATTTCAAAATCCAAAAATTAAACTTTTCAACAGCGTCCTGTACGCATTGAAAGTGGAAGCAACCAACCTCTTCAGTCCTCACAAAATAGTAAAAGTGCTTAAGAAAAAAACTTGACCACTTAACCAATGAATGGACTTTCAGATTAGGATAATTTATTTTAAACATTTAACCTTTACATTGCCAGTAAATAGGTCCAGTAAGCTTTTCGTCCTGATTCCCATTATTCACCTGAAATTTAAATACAGATACAAATTTGTGTCAGAAACCAGTTTTTCAAGCAAGTGAGGTCCAAAGCATCGTTTGAAGTTGACATGCTGAATTAATGAAATTCCTGCCTGCTCAAAAGACTGGACTAGAAAATCAAATGTTGGTCAAACGAGGAAGAAATTTGATAGAACTGGTTAACCTTGGACTTTGTACTCTGGCTTGTGACCTAGATGAAATAGAGCAAAATGCAACGTTGACCCTATTAATTTCCTTCTCAGCTACCTTATGAGAATACATGAGAAAGTAACACTGCTGCCACTGGTGCGGACCTGTGAGGAGAGGAAATATAGCATTCCCGTGGGGTCCAACCACCCAGTCAACTGTCAGCTCTGCACAGGCTTTGAACGGCCCATTAAAGGAGTCGACAGTAGTTTTATTTACAAACTTGCAATCATCCAAGATGGCGGCGCCTATGATCAGCAGCAACTATGAAGGGTTGCAGACTCCAGGGGAGTGGAGGACTGACACAGGGCACCAGAAAATGAGGAGACACAGAGGAGATGACTCACAGGATGATAACTATGGCAGCAGACCAGAGAGGAGGCTCCACGGCTGAACGACCAACACATGCAGCGGGCTGCTGACGACACAAGACAAGGAACCCACAGAAGCTGTGGGCTGTTGGAGACTGCTGCCAGGAGATTTGCACCAGGCTGGGGACTGCTGGAGATTGGCTCAAAACTGGCTGAAGGGGTGGTGGGTATTAGGGTCAGGATGCAGGAGGGTGCTGAAGGCGCTTCAGAGTTCCTGGCCGTATCGGAAGCTTGGATCTGGAGCTCGGGTTGCCAATGGTTATGTCTGGACTCGGAGGCTGCAGAAGCACTGGAAGCGAATCTATGGACACTCAGTGACTCTGAGGGAATTCTCTTTTGCTTCTCTTTCTCTGACTGTAAGAGGCGCTTCAAGCGATTTCTGCTAATGCCAAATCTGTCTGCCTTACAGCAGGCAAAAGCAATTTCATGTAATATGACACTGTTTTATTACAATGTCAATAAATTGAATGTTGAATCATGTATGTCATCCCATATGCACTAACCCCTGTCATTTTAAAGCAAACCCGACCATTCTAGGATTTTTCTCCTCCAAAAAGAACCATTCAGTGTCCTTCCTTGTAGAATTCCACTTCCTCCTTTTTCTCTCCCACTTGGCTCCATCTGAGCATCACTCCTCCCACACTTCATCAGGGTGCAACTATCACCTTTCAGTCCCCCTCTCACCCATTTATACTAGTGATCTTCCCTCCACACTCTCAATCGTGATGCCAGTCCTCACCCAAAACAGCGACCTGACTTTGCTCCAGGTTCCAGCACTCTCCTGTGCTTCCAGCCTTCATTTTACATTGTGCTTACAACCCAGCACTGGAGATAAGCAAATTTAAATAAAGCCTTAATAAAAACAATTTACTGTTGTTAACTTTTACAATGCCATTGGTTTACAATTATAATACTGGCTCCAAAGATACATGAAAAATCATTCAAAGTAATGGCATAAATATAATGTCATAACTTCATGTCCTGATTCATATGTAATGTTCATTCCATCATTCCCCACACACTAGTCAAATTTGAAAAGTACTACATATTATACTCTGGGGTTCAATCTATATGGAATATATAACAATTTTCTGGCAATGATTTAAGAGAAGTATATTGACTTTTGGGATTAAATAATCACATTTTTATTTAAAGTAAAATAAAAATAAATTCACATGTTCTTCCTTTTTATTCTCCTGGTTGTTAAACACCATTCAGATCAATGTGGACTCCCATCATAAATCGCCAAATTATCAATCTGGATTTAAATTTCACTGTTACTGAGCAGTGGTTGTATTTTGTAAAAGAGAATTCTACAATTTTACCCTTTGCTAGTCTATCATTTAATGGGGTGGGGGATATCTTCACCTCCCCTTTATTTATTATCTGACGGTACCAGTACAACCTGATGAAGCATTCTCCGATCCATGGTGCAAAACACAAGCAGATAAACGATACACATACACAGTACCTGTATCCATAGTTGTCTGGCCGTGGTCTAATTAGGGATTAACACAGCCAACACATCTTCTTTGGCTTGGCTTCGCGGACGAAGATTTATGGAGGGGGTAAAAAGTCCACGTCAGCTGCAGGCTCGTTTGTGGCTGACCAGTCCGATGCGGGACAGGCAGACACGATTGCAGCGGTTGCAAGGGAAAATTGGTTGGTTGGGGTTGGGTGTTGGGTTTTTCCTCCTTTGCCTTTTGTCAGTGAGGTGGGCTCTGCGGTCTTCTTCAAAGGAGGCTGCTGCCCGCCAAACTGTGAGGCGCCAAGATGCACGGTTTGAGGCGTTATCAGCCCACTGGCGGTGGTCAATGTGGCAGGCACCAAGAGATTTCTTTAGGCAGTCCTTGTACCTTTTCTTTGGTGCACCTCTGTCACGGTGGCCAGTGGAGAGCTCGCCATATAACACGATCTTGGGAAGGCGATGGTCCTCCATTCTGGAGACGTGACCACATATATACATACATACATACACACACACACATATGTATATACATATACACACACACACATATATATTATTAATAAACAGTAGAGGCTTAGAGAGATGTTTCAGCAGTTCAATAGCCATTCAGTAGGACTCACTGCCTGTGGGAAGAAGCTGTTCCTCAACCTGGTAGTTCTGCCTCTAATACTTCTGTATTTCTTTGTCGATAGGAGTAGCTGGAGAATGCTGCGTGCAAGGAAGTAGGGATGATTCTGGAGAATACTACTATTGTCTCTTCATAAATTATTTTCTTGAACTAGGACACCATTCTGGTAAATTTATGGAGTACTCCCTCCAAGGCCGAGATATCCTTTGCAAATTGTAGGGTCCAAACTATCCATAGTTGCCTGGCCGTGGTCTAATTAGGGATTAACGCAGTCAACACATAACCTTGGTACATTCCTCAAGAAACTTGACTGCTACAAAAGAGCTTTGCTTTTTCCCATTTTAAGTAAATAAGTACTGTATTTCAGAAGTAATTTCCCCCATGTTGAATGCCGAAAATTATCAAGAAAAAAAACTTGAATCTGGTGTGAGTTTTCCATTATGCAGTTATATGTTTTTGCCCTCCTCTGCCGATTTTCTTTCCTGTAGGTACTGGGTGGTTATTGATTTACAAATCCAGCAGCTCTCAAATATTAATTTACTTAAATCATCAGGCCTTAAACAATGAAAGTTGGCAGAGTTCATGGGAACCCTACGTGCACAATTCAAGTTCCATCACAAGACACCGGGATTTCCAGGCAATTTTTCCCTTTTAATCCAACATAGGGAATAACAGTTGCCAAGAAATACAATTTCACATTTGATTACTATTTTGCCTTACATTTTTCTGGTATGTATGGTTTGATACTACAGGAGGCAGTTTCTTTATCTACTATTCCTCTCGCTGAATCTGTGCCAATAACTACATTCATTCTATCACACAAGAGTTGTTGCTAATTATACACATAGCACTCAATGTGAAAAAGCCCACCCAATGAGTATGGACACCAGAAGCTACTGTCATCTCTAATCAAAAATACACAAAGATTATAACATTAGCTGTAATTTGGTCATCATTTTTTTTTTGGTTTGCTTTTTTAAATTTTAATGTTTGTGGACGCCAATAAGATAGATCTGCGTTAGTAGGGTCTTGATAATTAACCAGCAAGATGCTCAGAGCCTTTTAAGCCTTATACAGGGATATTCACAAAAATTAAGTCAAGTCGTAAATACTTCCTGAAAACAGCAGTTCTGCATGACACCCAAATTAACTTGGCCCAAATCCTATCCTATTTGATTTATGATACTCAATGTATTACCTGACCTAAATGATGACTTAATTTTCATTTCAAACACATGAGCCTTATATTTCTAACATGATAACTTTTTTTAATTCCAGCAATTCTTCAGGCAAATATTCATTTCCAATTCAATTGTTTCAATGTCAAATCTCTTTTATGCAGATATTAAAGGCAAGAAAGCTAAATGAACTGATTTTTAAAAAACACTCTCATGTTGGAAAGAAAACTCTCATTTTGACCGATGTCACCTCATAGAGGGAATGTTTCTGCAGGTGTAGATGAATGTCATTAGATAATAGAAAATATGCAAATGTGCTGCAATCTCAGTTTTGATATGCACAATCAAATGAATTCCATTACTGTACAGTAATGACTTAAGCAGCTTATAATTACTAAAACAAACTGGGCTAATAATACTTTACTGTTCACAGTGAGATAAATGAGCACTTCTGTACTGTTATCACAAATGCAGTTTAAATAGCATGCCATGCTCATGCATGGAATAAGAAAGCGAGCTGAAAGTGAGCCTACATTATAATCTTTAATGTATTGATGGTGACAAATGATAGACCATCAGAATGAGCATTTAATGTTTTTGTACCTATGAAGGAAAAATTGAATATTAATGTGGTCAATCATAATGTCATTTGTGAAACACAATATACTCACTTCACATTTTGGTGAAGTTGGTGTATATTTTTGCAATGGGGGATTACCTTCTTGTGCATCAACAATTTACTCCAGGTTTTGCATGAGCTATCAATCAGTGTCAGGGTAGCGGCAGATCCAAAGTTCTTATTTGATTATAACATTGTTGTGCTTTGATTAAAAATAAAAATGAATGTTTTCTTGAAGAAAAACAGATTTAAAAGGTAGCAGAAGACTGCTATTTATTTTAAACAAAACATCTTGCAACTTAGCTCCTTGCTGCCTTGATTGCACACCCAAGAACATCACCAATGAAAGTAACTATTGGCTTAAACTTCAGCCCTAACAGTAGAAGCTATTGGGAAAAAAGCTCACGTTAATAGTGACCTGTATCAAGTGGAAAATGTGGAGTTTTTCCAACATAACCCACATTTGGAGAGGAGTCAATTACCAAAACTATCAATCTATTTTCATGAATTTGACGCAATTAGAAATGTTCTCTTATGCCTACATCAGCTCCAACAAGCTTATCTGCAATATTAAGTTTCAAATGAGATCCTCTAGAGATTTTTAAAAATCTGTAACACATTTTATACATAATTCTGAACATTTACTTGTACCTTCCTAATAAGCTATATTTTTGTGCAATATAACCCTACGTGAAACAATTGAAAAGAAATGGGACCATAGACAGTTACAGTCATCTACGAATGTCCTTATGTATTTAACAAACATACATTGAATGAGAGTTTAGGTTTGGCCACTCACATGTAACTGTTCAAAATCTATGACAATTTACCACACTCATCTAAGCACTTTCATAACCTTAAGATATCAGCTTGCTCCATTGACTGACCTTGTAACATCAGGAAACTTGATTGGAAAATAGAGTACTTGGCACTTGGGTCGGATGAACTTCTCAAGTTCCTTGGGCCGATGGTCGGGAATTAGCTTCATGAAAGAGCCAATGGCCATAAGAAAGGATTCCATATTAAATACAGAATTGAACACCACCACATCAGCCACCAAGCTGAAAAGTGAAAATATAAACTATTTTTTAAAAAAATTTAGAAAAATGTTTTACAGCTATCAAATTTGTTAAATAAAATACCATCTTGAAACACTGCTAAAATCTCTAGGTGTTTTTTTCATTTGCATGCAAGTCGCTTGCATTTAAATCGCTCTGTGGTTTCTACAGCTACACATAAAGGTCTTTAACCTCTAAACACACAACTGCTTTGAAGTTATAAGGATTTCCCAGATGCTTTGTTCAGACCTTCTGCAATAAGCAATCCAGTTGTGGTTTGAAGGTATTTTCAATGCAATTTGGCAGTGATCACATGGACACTGAACTTGAACAAAGAGTTCTGCTCTCAGTTCACTTGTATTTTACTGAGGCCAGTTGTGCTCTTGGAGATTCTGCCTACAGGGACAACAGATTCAAAATGTACTGATATACAGACATCTTGCTATCTGTGAAATTGTACTGTTCACATTATGAATGTTGCATGATTATGAACACCTCCTCATTCATTTGATTATCTGCATGTTATGATACAGAAACATCTGTGTCAGCTGTTATTTCTCTAGATTTAGAAACTCAAAGTATAATTAAAATTTTGTTTCCACTGTCAATTCCGTTAATTTTAGTTTACTCAGTATATTTAATATAAACTCAATGCCACTCAGTGTGTTAACAACCAAGAACAATTGCAGGTGGAGTCAAATAGTAATCCAACACAGTTTATACTAAACTGATGCCAATTATTTATATATTTAAAACAACCTTTGAGTTTTTTTGCAGCTATTGATTAAAAGAACATGCAGATAACAAAATGAATGAGGAGCTGTTCATAATCATGCAAAATTCGTAATGAACAGTACAATTTCACAGATAGCAAGATGTCTGTATATCAGTATATTGTGTATCTGTTGTCTATGTCGAGAATTCATCACTTAAAGAGAACATTGGAAGGTATACTGATAAAAGTCTTCAAGATTCTAAAATGACTTGAAGAGTATATCTCAAATTTTGAGATAGTAACGTTAAAAACACCATAATTGCTCTGTGAAACGGAGTTCACCTACTGAATTCCTGTGATATGTGATTTAACAGAGATATCCCAAAGTTGCTATCAGTGATTCTTTGTACCTCCAATTTGTAGCCTGACACCAAATGAAATCACTCAAACAAGAATCCTATTATGAAGAAAGTTAAAACAATAGGAGTAAAACACAAAATATTGTGTTTGAAATAAAACCTTGATGAAGGGTTCAAGCCCAAAATGTTGGTTATGTATTTTTATCTTTGCTACATAAAGTAGTTTGACCTGCTGAGTTTCTCCAGCATTGTGTTTTTAAAACAATAGGCATTTCTTCAATAACATCCTAGTGAAATAACTGATAATTATTGCTGAGCATGCCATAAACAATAAACCTAATAAGAACTTGAAACTAATTTTGCTACCCAAAATATGTGAGAATGTGGAACTTGCTACACCGTGTTGTTTACGAGCAAATATGTATTTAAGAGATGCTGAATAAACACTGAGAGAGAGAGAGAGAGATAGAGAGAGAGAGAGAGAGAGAGAGATACTTTGATGGAGATGGATGAGAAAAGAATTGGAAACTTAAAAAAAAAACATGAGTAGACTGTATTGTCTTTTTCAGTGTTGTAAATATTACACAATTTCATGTAATGAATTATATAATTCATCTCAACAAAGCAGGATTTATATTCTTCCAATATATTTCCCTATCATAAAAATATTGCAAAAACGTTTAATTCGATACAAAACAGAAATATCTTAATTAATGCATTTCACTTTATCTTCTGCAGGTTTTAATGCAAAACCTACCACCAATCACTGTCAATTCTCACTCATGAAGATAATCATTGAGTTGTACAGTAGAGAACAGACTCTTTGGCCTAATTTATCCATGCCAATCAAGTTGGCATTTTGGGCTTGTCCTACTTGCCTTCTTTCAGTCCATATCCTTCTAAGTTCTCCTATCCATAAATCTGTCCAAATCTCTCTTGAACTTTGTTATTGTGCCCTCTTCTACAGTTTCCTCTGACAGCTCAATCCAGATATGGAAAAAGTTGTATCATTCCCCTCTTAAATTTTTCCATTCTCATGTTAAACCTATGACTTTGTGACTGTGAGCATTCACTTTATCCATGTCCCTCATGATCTTATAAACCTCTTTAAGATCACCCCTTAGCCTCCTTCACTCTAGGAAATAAAGATCCATCTTATCAAATCTCTTCCTGTAACCCAACCCCACCAGTCCTGGCAACATCCTGGTGAATATCCTTTGCACCTCTTCCAATTTATTGATGTTGTTCCTATAGCTGGGTGACCAGAAATGAACGCAGTACTCCAAGTGTGGTCTCACTAGCACATTGTACAGCTGAGTTATGAGGTCCTAGCATTTGTATTCTATTCCCCACCCATTCAAGACCAGCATGCCAAACACGTTCATTGCTGCCTTGTAAATTTGATTTGCCATTTTCAAAGAACTATGCACCTTTATCTTTGGGTCCCTCTGTTCTACAACACTCTCCAGGGACTTCCTGTTCACCATGCAAGTCTGGCCCTGGTTTGACTTAACAAAATGCAGCACTTGCCCCACCTTCCCAACTGATCTAAATCACAAGATCACAAGATAAAGGAGCAAAAGTAGGCCATTCGGCCAAGAGATCCTGTAGTAAACTTAGATAGCCTTCCTCTTTCTCCATTGCATCTCTAATTTTGGTGTTTTCCACAAATTTACTAATCTTGTTAACTATATTATCATCTGACTCAATTATTCAGATAACAAATCACAGTAGACCCAGTACAGACCCTTGTGACACATTACTTGTCACAGGCCCCCTTTCAGATAGCCCTTCTACTCAGCAATTTTTTAATCCAATGGGCCATCTCACTTTGGATTCCAAATGATTTAAACTTGTAGACTAACCTGCCATATGGGACCTTGTCAAAGGCCTTGCTAAAGTCCACATATACAACATCCACTGTCCTGCCATTAATTTTATACATCACCTTTTCAAAAAAATCTTTCTGATTTGTAATACATGATCAGCTATACACAAATCCATGCTGACTTCCTCTAATCAGTCCCTGCCTATCCAAATGCTTGTAGGTCCTGTCCCTAAGAATCAACTTCAGCATTTTACTGACAACAACTGCTAAGCTCACTGGCCTCTAGTGGCCTGCTTGTCTTTGCTATACATTCTAATAAAAACATAACATTAGACACCTTTCAGTCTCCTGGCACTTCACCCAAAAATGATGTAAATATCTCAGCAAGGGACTCCCAAAAGGTGCGAGAATGTACTTTCTCAGATCCTGGCGATTCGTCTAAAGTGCTCCAAAGATGCCAAGACCTCCTTCCTGGTAGTTCTAGTATGGTCCAAGACATGACCACACAATTCCTTCAGTTCGCTGGCTTTCATGATCTCCTGCACAGTAGAGATTGATGAGAAATAATCACTCAAAATACCACCATCTCCTATAGCTCCCCACAAAGAATGCACTGTTCATCTTTAGTCTGATCAATTCACTCCTTAGCCACCTTTTTACTCTTCATATACCTGTAGAATCTCTTGAGAGTTTCCTTTATCTTGCCTGCCAGCTCCATCTCATGTCCATTTTTTGCCCTTCTAATTTCCCTCAAGCATATTTCCTATATTCAAAGGATTTGTTTGATCCAGACTCCTTAAATCTCCTCCTTTTCCTGATCAGAGTCTCATTATCCCTCATCATTCGGTGTCTTTAATCCTACCAGCCTTCCCTTCATTGTAACATGAACATGTAGTGCCTGAACTCTTGCTATCTCACCTTTAAAAACATCATACTTTTCAGCTGTCACCTGACCTTTAAACATCTTCTACCAATCAACTTCTGCAAATTCTTGCCTAAGTGCTTGGAAATCAGCCATGCTCCAATTTAGGACTTATCCTTGTGCACCCATTTTATTTTTCTCCATAATTATTTTAAAATTAATGGAGTTATGGTCTCTGGACACAAAGTGCTCCGCCACCATCACCAGTCAATTTCCCTATCTTATTCACCAAAACAAAGCCCAGTGTTGCCTTCACTAGTCGGGCCCATAATACATTGATTGAGAAATGACCTCAACACAAAATAATAATGGGGAAGTTATCAACCTGAAACACGAACTCCACTTCAGGAAGCAGGAGACATAAAGGACCACAGATGCTGGAATTCAGAACAAACAAAAAAAAAATTGCTGGAGGTCATGCAGCATAATTGGAGGGAAACAGAGAATAGACATTTCAGGTAGAGACCCTTCGTCAAAGCTCTTCAATGTCACGTCATAAAAAGGATTTATTTGAAACCTCTTTCTCTCTCCATGGATGCTACCTGACCAGCAAAAGTATCTCGTTTTCATGTATTTTTTTTCCTGACATTTCAGATTTCTATTTTTTCCAGACTTTGTTTTCAAACATAACTGAGTTAAAATCTTCTTGCAGAGAAAGGTGGAGTTTTCTATCTCTTAATATTGTGGAAGCTGGATCATTGGAGGTATTAATAAAAGCAGTAGACACATATTTGAAAGATCACAGAATTTAGGGCAATGGGAAACTGGCAAACGAGAGAAGGCAAGACATGGAGCAGATAAGCCACAATTATATTGAATCGCAAGGCAGACTTGAGGGGCTAAATGGACTATTCCTGCTCCATTTTCATGATGTTCTACCCCCATGTAATATTTATCAAAATATATTTTTGGCAATTCTATTTTCCTCAGCCTTATTTTCTGTAAATAGTGATCCAGAGGATGGGAAAACCGGATAATTTCTTATGACCTGAAAGAAAACTACATCTAGCAAAGATGAGAAATGAGCTTAAAGATGGGTGACCAGTTATGAATAGAGGAATTGGCATGCTATGTTAGAATAATTTTGAGGATGTATCAAAAATAGGACTGGAAATTGAAACCAAGCAGCGAGCTCACATCTCAAAACATCCATGTGACCACCCAAAAAGAGATAAGCCTATAATCTGTTAAGTTTTGCATTTGAAGGAGGAACCTGGTCCATAAAACATGAACCATGCTTGTATTTCAGCAAATTGCCAAAGCAGAGCTCAGATTTCAGATTTATTGTCAGATTACACACATGACTTCACATACACCCCGAGATACTTTTTTTTCCTGTGGGCGAGGCAGAATTACCACTTATTGGTAGTGCAAAAAAAACTATACACAGAGTATACAAGCAAAACAAAACTGTAAACAGATAACAAATGTAAACAAACTGACTGTGCAATACAGAGAGAACAAAAGAACATCAATAAAGTGCACAAGAAAGAGTCCTTAAATGAGTCTCTGATTGAGTTTGTTGTTGAGGAGTCTGATGGTGGAGGGGTAGCAGCTGTTCCTGAACCTGGTGGTGCAAGTCATGTGGCACCTATCCTGCTTTCCTGATGGCAGCAGTCAGAACAGAGAATGTGCTGGATGGTGTGGATTCTTGATGATTGCTGCTGCTCTCCAACAGCAGCATTCTCTGTAGATTTTCTCAGTAGTGGGGAAGGTTTTGCCTTCGATGTCCTGGGCTGTATGCATTACCTTTTGGAGGGCTTTATGCTCAAGAGTATTGGGGTCCCTGTACCAGACCATGATGCAGCCAGTCAACACACTTTCCTCCACACATGTGTAGAAATTTGCCAGTGTTTCTGGTCACATACCAAACCTCCACAAATTCCTGAAGAAGTAGATGCACTGACGTGCTTTCTTTACACTGTCATTAGTGTGTTGGGTCCAAGAAAGATCATCTGAGATAGTGACTCCCAAGAACTTAAATATGCTCACCCTCTCCACCTCTGATTTCCTCAATGATCACTGGATCAACACTACATGCAACTTGGGCATGTACGAAAGTGAATATGAAGAACTAAATCAGATATTAAATAAAATAACATAAAATAACATACCAAAAAATCCAGAGATCTTTCTTTTAAGTAACATAAGAAGTAAAGAATTAGGCCTCACAGTGGAAAAAGCACAAAAAAGATTCATTATGATAGCCTTAGCAGTACCAAAAAAATGTATAATGTCAATTTGGAAAATGGAAGAGAGCCAGAGAATACAGCAATGGTACATTGAAATGAATAAATGTATTCCATTGGAAAAAATAACATATAATTTAAAAAATAAAGTCACATTGTTTGAACAAATTTGGGAACCATACATGGAACATAACAGAGAGAGCTTGCCTCGGACCTCCATCCCCTAAAATGATAAAAAGACAAAACAACTTGATTCAGTGGGTAAAAATAGATGACACATTTTTCTTGTTTATTTTCCTTTGAGTGAAGATATTGATTTATGGTTTTATTGTATTGTATATGTTGAATATTTATGGGTTTTGGAGGGGGGTGGGAAGAGGGGAGGGAGGGAAAGGGGGAAATAAGGGAGAAAATGCCACTGTGTATATTTAATGAGAAACGTTTGTACATATTTTGGTTACTATGGTTCACAGTGTGAAAAATAAAAAAAATATATAAAAAAATATAATGATCACTGGATTAACTTTCCCTTCCTGAAGTCAACAATCAGCTTCTTAGTTTTTGGTAACATTGAGTGCAAGGTTGTGTTGATGCTTCATTCAGTTAAGTTTTCAACTTCCTCCATTGTATCTGACTCATCACCTTTCTTTATTCAAACCATTACCATGGTATCGTTGGCAAATTTGCAGATGATGTTATTGTCATACTCAGCCACATTTGTAGGTGTAAATTAAGTAGGACTGGGGTATAAGAATGCACCCCTGTGGTGCATTGGTAGTGATGAAGATTATGAAGAAGATGTTTCTATCAATCCTCACTAATTGTGGTCTGGAAGTAATGAAATTCATGATCTAATTACACAGTGAGGTGTTGAGTTCCAGGTTTTGGAGTTTGCTGATCTGTTTTGAGGGGCTGATGGTGTTAAATGCCAAACTATAGTCAATAAAGAGCATCCAGATGAATGGATGCTGAAATAATAAATTAATTTATTTTCCAAAAATAAACTTTATTCACAATAAATTATGTACAATACAAGACCAAAAACTGTTCTATACTTTACATTCTTAATTTCAATCCTATTAAGTAAGATACTTACAAACTTTTAGAGTGTTAGTTAATTCATATAGAGGAAATTATTTACAGTACAGGAGAAGCTGTTGAGGAACTTTTTACATTTTGTCAGTCATATCATCAGCGTGCCTTCCATGTTTAACATTGCTGCCTTAATACTCAGTCACCACCCCTGCAGCACCAGGTTGTTTCTCCCCTTGGTTTGAGGAGCTTTCCCTCAGTTTCAGCCCCTCAGAGACCGGTAATAGGGGAGGGAGGATGGGAAGGCAGGAGGGTGCACCAAACTGTACTCCTTCCCCACAGTCCCCTTGCACTGGCTGCACTAAGCCTCAGCACATCCCTCAGCACGTAGTCTTGCAGCCTGAAATGCACCAGGTGGCAGCATTCCCAGACTGACATCTCAATGTGCTGAAAGACCACCAAGTTTCGGTCTGACCAAAGGGCGTCCTTTACCGAGTTGATGGTCTGTACGTCGGACTCAGTGGGTCCCTGGGAACAGTCTGTAAATCAGGGAGTCCTCTGTCATGCTATCACTAGAGATGAACCTTGACAGGGATCCTGCATCCATTTCCACACCCTCCTTGTGAATCTGCATTCAGCAAAGAGGTGGGCGAGGGTCTCCATCCAACTGCAGTCTTCCCAAGAACAGTTTGTGTTGAGGGTGATGTTCCAGTCATACAAGAAGGATTCCACTGGGAGGGCCACTCTCACCACGAGCCAGGCCAAGTCCTGGTGCTTGTTAGTGAGCCCTGGCGATGAGGTGTCCTGCTAAATGACCTGGACGCTCTGCTCCAGGAACAATCCCACCGGATCAATCGAGTCCTCCTCTCTCAGCTTTTGCAGGATATTCCGTGCTAATGGCCCTGTGGTCAAAGGTGTTGTCGTGGAAAAACTTTTCCACAAAGGATAGGTAGTGCGGCATCTTCCAGCTACCTAGGATGTTGCATGGCAGCGGGGCTAGGCCTATCCTTTGCAACACCTAGGACAGGTAGAACCTCAGGATGTAGCAGCATTTGGTGCCCTCATAGCTTGGTTCCACACACAGCTTGATGCAGCCACACACGAAGGTGGTCAGGCAGAAACTACTATGGAGAGAGGAACAACTTTATGCTTCAGGTCAAAGGCTTTTCATCATTGATATGGGCAATATTGCCATTACAGTTTACTTCCGACTAACTAAAAACAAACACCAGAATTCCGAATAACTGAAAGATTTTTTTAGGTGTGACATTTTGAAATTTGAAAACAAGTCGAAAATAAAATTTACCCACTGTGCTCCAGTGGAGTGACAGGGAATCAGTTTTACAAAGGAAACATCTGTCAACAGGTTACACAATGAAGGAAAGGATAGCACTGATTATTTATTTATAAATTGTCATTTTTTTGTCATGAATTATTGCAACTTTCTGATAAATTGCATTGTGGCACATGCTCTCTCCTCGCTTGCCCACCCGAGTCGCGCTGCTGCTCTCTCCCCACTTGCCTGCCTGAGCCACACTGCCATTCTCTCCAAGCTCTCCCACCTGAGCTGCACTGCCACTCTCTCCAAGCTCACCCACCCGAGCCGCGCTGCCACTAATTCCCTGCTCGCCCGCCCACCTGAGCTCTCTCCCCGCTCACCCACCCAAGCCGTGTTCTCTCCCCACTTGCCTGCCTGAGCCGCTCCCTCTGTCAAATACCCTTTCAGTGGGGTCAATGAAATTCTGCTGGAGGACAATCCCTGTGCAATCTTCTACCAATTACAGGTGAGGTGAGACCTCAGGCTCCCAGGCAGGATTGGCAACAGCAGTGGGGAGGTGTCAGGGATCGGCGATTGCATGGGGAGGTGTCGGGGATCAACGACAGCTGATACAAGTATTGTCCTGATGCTACTGGGATGGTTTAAAGAAAATTCCTGAATATCCGAATAATTAGCCTAACAGAGATAGATTTTGGATAATCGGAAACGTATTGTATTGTGAAATCCTGTGGACAGTGGCAATCTAGGCTTGCTCAGAGAAAATGATCATTTGGCAAATGAGAGAGAAATAGTCCCCAAATTAGTGGATTCAACATGAATCTGCACCTCCAGGTTTGGAAAAGGGATCTAATGAAATATTATTTGATGGAATTTGTGGAAATCCTGTGGAGACAAATGCAGAAAACTATTTCAAAGAAAGACATTTAAACAGGCCATGATTATAGCCCAAGAAAAAAGAGTACATTTTATTTTTTTAAATCATCAATCTTAAAAAAGGAAACTGAAAACAAATGATCAACAATCATTGAGGATGGTGTAGGTGAGTTGCACCACACAGGTTTGCAGAATCGAGGGTTCTAATTGGAAAAGTTTTTGTTGCATTGAACCTGAGAAAGTACAGAGATGAGCCAGCAATCATCACACTGTGCCACTGCTCTGCTGAGGAATTTTAACAGAGAGTGGCAGCTGCACTCATAATCCCTTCAGAAATGAACTCAAAGTCGTAGAGACATGAAGTAAAACAATGAACACATTCTGTGCCCTGACTTAATCCATGCAGCAGGAAGAAGGACCCACTTCTAAGTGCTCTTATAATGTCATCAGCTATGCAGGGTTCAACACTGAATGCTCATATAATCACACATGAAAATATAGCATGACCCTGAAAAACTATCTCTGGGAAATGATGGGCAGTGGGTGCATGAAAGAAAAGTCTAATGCAAAGAAAGAATAATTGGTTGTTCATTTCAATAACTGCTGTCTTTTTCCTGCATTCCCAATTTTATTTCTTTATTTAAAATATTTTTATTGAGTTTAATCAAAAATATATACATAATAGGTTCCCAAAGAACCAAATACAAATACATTTATATTGATTATCATATTGTGCATTAATGTTATGAAAGGGATAGACAGAGTGGATGTGGATGTGGATAGACTATTTCCGTTAAGAGGAGGAAAGATTAAAACAAGAGGACATGAGTTAAGAATTAAGGGGCAGAGGTTTAGAGGTAACATGAGGGGGAACTTCTTTACTCAGAGAGTGGTAGCCATGTGGAATGAGCTTCCGGGAGAAATAGTGGCGGCGGAGTCAGTTGTATTATTTAAGGTTGGACAGGTATATGGATGAGAAGAAGATGGAGGGTTATGGACATTGTGCAGGGAGGTGGGACTAGAAAGGGGTGTTTGGTTCAGTGTGGACTAGAAGGGCCTAATGGCCTGTTTCCGTGCTGTAATTGTTATGTTATGTTACATGAAATCACAATCAACCCCATAAGTATTTATTGTCCCAAAAGAGAAAAAGAAAAAAATAGACTAACTAAATGAAAAAAAAACCTAGTTGCTCTAACCCCTCCTACTAAACAAGGTTGATTAACATTATTAGCAGTCTTGGAATCGAGCAACGACCTCCAGAGGTCCAGCAAAGCCTACCAATCTACCACATCCATGTACGTACCTTACTTATTCAAATTGTGATAATAAACCATAAATGGAGCCCATGTCTTATCAAATGTCACCTTAATTTTATTTAATGGAGTGCAGGAAACATCCCAAAATCATTTATTTTCACCTTTATATTCTGAGGAAAAGAAATTGACCTTGATTGGCTTGATGCTCCTTTCCACCAGTGCTGCAATATTTCAAAAGCACGGTAACCAGAATCTATTCTGGTGGAAAGTTGTCAACCTCAAACTTTAAATCTGCTTCATGACGTACAACCTGACCTGCTGAGCTTTTCAAACATTTTCAGTTTATCTCCAGCATTTGCGTTAATTTGCTTTCAGGCCATATCTTAACCTGCATCAACTATATTTTTTTTAAAAACAAGATCACAAGATAAAGAACCAGAAGTAGGCCATTTGGCCCATCAAATCTTCTCTGCAACTCCACCCTGAGTTAAACCATTCCCACATCTATTTTCCAAATTCTAGCCTTTTCCCCATATCCCTTGATACCCTGACTAATAAGATACCTATCAATCTCCTCCTTAAACTCCCTCAATGATCAGGCCACAATAGCTATATGTGGCAATAAATTCCACAAATCCATGACCCTCTAGCTAAAGAAACGTATTCACTCCTTTCTTGCTTTTGCTCATTTTCTCTTGCTCCATCTCACTTAACCTTTTGTCTTCAATGTCTACTGGAGCCTATTCATTCAGCCACTACTACTAGCTTTCCAACCTTGTTTTTCCTCTTGCATACTTCAGGCTGCAACTAACCAAAAATTGTCCTTGTCAATCTTTTGTATTACTGTTACAATTTATAACAGTTGGTGTAATTGTTTGTTTGCAGCAAGTAAGAATTTCAGTGCATCTCTACATTGTACTTATGCATATGACAACAAACCATCACTGTATTACTCTTTCACCTTTCTTTCAGCCATTCTCTTTCTCAGTCCAGCATCTCAATATTACTTCCTTTGCCTGCTCAAAATTTTCCAAAAACTTTCAACCAATATCTTCTAATTATTCCAACATGAATCACCCTTTAAATTTACTAAACATTATGGCAGCATTTATGGGAATGTGGACAGTTAAGGCAATTGTATTTAAGTCTTCATGATTTTGAATGGAATTTAAGAGCTACAGATTACAATTTATTCAATAACCTCCTACTACCACAAGAGTTGATCACTAGAAACAAAGCAAAAATAACAGTTAATCTCTTCAATATGTTAGATCACAGATATATCTGAAATCTGAAGGCTGTCTTCTACTTATAGCTTTTGGGTTGATATATTTTAGCCGACCTAAGAACCTTGTAACGGGTTCTTGGTATAATTTTAAAGTGCCTACTCATCATGCCAAGAAACACTCAGTTACCATATTATTTCTCATTAAAAAATACCCCAGAGTTATTATTTAAATGTTTTTATTAAAATAAATTATTATTTTGGCTTAATAACCAATTAACACTTCCAATTATACAAAGAATGTGGTCTTTTGTGGTGGTGTGTTTAACAAGAGGTGGCAGTCACCTGAAGAGGTGAAAACGTTATTTGAACAATGTCAACAAAACAAATAATAACATATAATCTCACTTACCATGAAATTACTTGGTTATATCCATACTGGAAGTCTCTTTCCTGGCTTTTCCGGACAGGATATACCAACTGGTTCTCATGAAAGTATAGGACCTTTTTCAATTTGGCAAGGTCAGGTCGGAGAGCAACTAGTTCAGCCAGGTTAAGGACTGAGCTTGTGAACAGGACCCTATAAAACAAGGACAGCAGTGTTAGCAAATATCTAGCATGTTGCATAGGATATCCATCACTCCCTTCCCCCATACCAAAGCAGAGCGAAAAAAATATAACCCTGCAGGGACACATCAGAAGCTGAACATTAATACCATGTAGCTGCACTGGAAGTTTTGATCTTTTATGGCAATTGCTATGAACTCTGACTAAAAAGAGTTGGCATCAGATTGGTCTTTTCAGTTTTGTTACTGTAAGCCACAGAATAAAAAAGGTGATGGATTTTACTGAAAGAGGCAAGAAAAGCAGTATCGAAAGGACAAGTGGAAGAATGATAAGATTGAATGGGGAATACTTAGATTGCTAGACTCATTAAAAATTGCTCTTTCTTGTAGTAGATTGATGTTGAATGACCACAATATTGTTTTATAACTGAAACAGATATCCAAAATTAAATGCTTTTGGCAAACTATACTATAAACCACTGACTAATAATTCCATGTTTCCATGAGCATGACATCACATTCTGTTGGCAGAATGATTAGTAATCCTGATTCAAAATAAAGGTTTGAATGAGAATGCAATTGTGATGAATTCCAATTCTCTCCCTTTCCCCCCCACCCCCTTCCCTCCCCCAACCTAAACCTTTTCAGAATTTATTTGGCCAACAAATCAATTTATCTTCAACCTCTGGAAATATCAGCAATGAATCACCCAAATGATGGGATTTTCTCCATTTGTTAAGACTTTTTCAGCAATATTAAAATAATGACAAAGATGGTTTTGGAAACAAACATCACACATCCTTTGCCACATTGTAGGAAACCCACATTCTCACCACTCTTGTTTTCAACATCTTCAAAATTTTTAAGATGATGAAATCACTGTCATAACAAACTATTCAAAGCAATCTTAAAATTTTAAAGATACAACATTTAAAGCCACCAATAATTTATCTTGAAAATTATACAGCAATATTAATACAAGAACAAAAATGTTTCTTGATATCATGAATATAAAGTAAAGCTTTTAAATCACTATATATTCTCATTTAAACATTTATGTGAAGCAGAATTACTGATCAGTCTCAATGGAACACGAGTTGATTATGGTAGCAGCTGGCTATAAAGCAACAGCAAATCTTGTCAAAGGGCTAGAAGCCTGCTGCAGTTATACATAAGCATAGAAACGCTGGAGGAATTCAGCAGGTCTTGCAGCATCCATAGCAATATATAACTGATGTTTCAGGCCTGAGCGCTTCTTCTATGGACACTGCTGAGTTCTTCCAGCATTTCTGCACGTCTGCAGACTTTTATTTATCACACGATTATACAAGCCCCCGGTTAGACCAGTCACAGAAGAGAGTAAACACCATACTGCAGAAAGCCCATATTGTTCTTTTGGAAATGCAGTACTGTACCTCTACTTCACCATTTCAAGAGATCATCAGTCAATTGAGAGGTTCATTGGAGCTGAAAATTATGGAACAAGTTGCTTTATTTTCTGCCTCCGTACCTTTCCTGTTGGCTCTCTAACGTAACCACAAACAGGAGGAGAAGGGTTAAAGGCAACATTTTCTTCACAAAAGGAGGGAGAGAAGCATAATACAGGCAAACCTCACTTTCTGCTCCATCTGTCAATGCGAAATTCAGCTACTGCGATTTGGAAAACTGTGATCATTTCCCATTTTACGCATGTAATTACAAAGTTACCACGAGATTTCTGAAAAACTCAAATTCTAAGAAGATTGTGTGAACAGCCCTAAATAAAATATGCACAAATGACAATCAGACTTAGTGTGTGCCCCCTATTAAATATGGATAAAAGAAAATGTGGAAAAGAATCTGACAGTGATATTAAAGGAAAGGAAAACCAATTACCTTAGAAGAAAAACTTGGAGTATTAAAAGACATGAAAATGGTGGCAGCAAATGTGAAAATCAGACACAATGTGAGCTGTGACACACAATTTTAAGTAAGAAGCACGAATATAAAGATGAAGGTAAAGTTGCATCAGTTTCTCTAGCATGTAAATTACTCGAAAGAGAACCTTCATCTTTGGATGGAAGTTTGTAACCAAAAGGAAATACCACTTTGTACAAAAAAACATTCAAACCAAAGCTTTAAACATCTTTTCAATACATAATGAAAATAAATTTCATGGGGAAACAGAAATATTTGCTGCAAGTTTAGGTTGGTTTGACCACTTTAAACATCGAACAGGATGACACAATGTAAGAATTGGAGGGGAAGCCGCCAGCGCTGATAAAAAGGCTGCTGCAAAATTTCCACATTTAAAAAAAAAATTGATAAAGAATTACGACCGTAGGTATTTATTTAATGTTGATGAAATGGATCTATTCTGGAAAAGAATGCCAACAAAAACACTTTTAAGCTAAAGATGAAGCATCTCAACCAGGATATAAAGCTTCGAAAGATCGACTTACCATTTTATTAGGAGGCAATACAGAAGGGGACTTAAAACTTAAACCTATGCTGGTGTTCTGTATTCTGAATCCCCCGTGCTTTAAAAGGGACTAGGGTGCATGGATAACTTTTTGGTTCATTTCGTATTTTTGCCCAACAGTTGAAAAATATTGCAAGAATTATAACCTTAGTTTTAAAGCACCCCCAAAGTTCATCCTATTTCATTGGGAGATTTGAATGAAAATATAAAAGTTGTGTTTCCATTACCGAATGCCACATCATTATTGCAACCAATGGACCAAGGAACTCTTGCATCATTCAAAGCATATTATTTTCGAAGGACCTTTGCACAAGCACTTCAAGCAACAACAGGAGAAAATGGAATTTTGTGTACAAAATTTTGGAAGACGTACAATATAAAGCAGGCCATTGAAAACATTAAACTTTTGTGACAAGCAGTTACTTCCAGCAATATGTGAGCGGTTCGGAAATAACTTTTGCCCCATTACACAAATCATTTTCTTGGTTTCAGTCCCACAGACAAAATAATTGAAGAAATAGCTGCTATTGGAAGTAACATAGGGGGTTTCGAGGTTTTTACAGTCAATGTGCGAGAATTGTTTGATAAAGTGAAAATAATCTTCTTCAACTTGATGAGCAACGTGCAAGAAGCTGAAGACAAAGAGGGTGAAACCGCTGAAAATACAGCTAAAGAAATCACTGTAAAAGAACGAAGAAAAATTTGAACTTTTTGAAACGAGCAACATCTTGTCAAAGCGACTCAATTTTCACTCGGTAGAAAGTCAAAGAACCCTAGAAAAGCTTGCACAGGGATGAATACAAGCAGCTTTAAGCCTCAATTCTGCCATAAGAGGAAACGAAACACCAAATTTGCAGATTCTGTTTTGCAGTGCAAAACAGTGCATCCATAGAAAGCAAAAGATGGTCAATGTTTCGGCCTGAACCCTTCTTCAGGCCCAAAATATCAAATGTCTTTTGTTTTCCATGGATGCTGTATGATCTGCTGATTTTCTCCAGCACTTTTGTGTGCTGCGTTAGAGAAAGCTGTGAGGATTGATAGGAAGAAGAGGAATTGCAATATGCCATTTATCTGGCTACATGCAAAAATAATACCATCATCCTTCAAGAAGACATCAGATTAGAATTCCACACAATAATCAACACACACAGGAGTTGCACAATGAGCTCACTATCCAATCTAAAGGAAAAGAGGCCATTGAATTGCCATTATTTGTCTCTCTCTCTCTCTCCAAAAGTGGACATTCTGGCAGAATGTGTTCCCGGTGTAGTAATGGGTGCCTCCTCCTGTTTATATTTATTTATTTATTTATTTTAAATTTAGATATACAGCAGGTTAACAGGTCCTTACAGCCCTCCAGCCCTTGCCACCCAATTGACCCACAACCCCCAGTGGATTTCGAACGGTGGGAGAAAAGCGGAGCCCTCGGGGAAAACACATGCAGACACAGGGAGAATGTACAAACAAACAGCCCAGGATTCGAACCCTGGTCCCAATTGCTGGTGCAGTAATAGCACTGCGTTAACCGCTAAGTTAACCATGTCACCCCTATTTAGGCATCTCGTTTTTTTGTAATTTATAACCTAATCTATCCAGCACCCCCAAAGTTTTAATAATATTTTAACCCTTACCATTTTTAACCAAACTGGCTTCCTTCCTTGTATTTCCCACTTTGATGAGCATTCATTTTTCTCATTGCTTCTTGTGTATTTCCTACATGCCACGGATTTTACAATAAGCATAGGCAGTTTAAATCTCGATATGTAAACTGATTATTTTCACACTCCCATATTTTTTTCTTTCATTCCTTCCTTCTTCTTAAAAAGACAATTATGAAGTTTTTGGCTCATGTCTGTGATACATTCAAGCACTAACAACTTGGAAGAGAATGATCGGTTCCAGACTCCCAGATTCCAATCCAAAGATCTGCCAGGTCAACGAATCAAAACATAGACTGAAGATAATATAGAATATGTATAGCTCCACAGGAAAAACAAAGTGTTAGAATTTAGGCTAAATTAATCCAGAAACTTTTAAACAACTGATCACAAAACTGCATTAACTGGGGGTCAAATTAAAACCATAAAGAAGAGGGATATCAAAAACATAAAAGGTGTGTTCCAATTTGAAAGACATTTTTAAAATCATATTTTGGATTAAAAAATAAATATTTAATATTCATATAATTATTATACAAGGCCATTCACCTCATAATAACAGTTTTTCTTTTCATCTGTGAGTGAAGCTCCAAAGACGATGTTGGTTCCAAACAGATCAATCTAATTTCCCTACTCAATTCCTCTCACAAACACAGCAACTTCCTTTTAATTATTTTTGCTATCTGCCAATACCAAGTATTCCTCCTGCCATACCCCCTCTCTGCCCCTTCCCCCAGTTATCAATTAACAGATCTTTCTGATGAGGGAGCAAAGCAGGGAATGTGGCAGAATTGCACAAGGTCATGGAGAGAACGTGCAAATTCCATATAGGCAAAGCCCAGGGTCAGGATTAATACTCAGTCTCTGTCGTTGTGAAGCAAAAGAACTGTGCTTCACTATTGCCAGTCTTCATTCAGAGAGTCACTTAAATATAGGAATTCCTCTTGCAAGTCAGTTTGTTATATCTAAGGGAATTCCCCCAGAATGTACCAAACTGACTTACAAGAAGAATACCTGTACAGCTGAAATATTTTAAATATGTCATTATAAGTTTTTCTTTCTAAACCATTATTTAGATGTTATTTTAAAATATCAAAAAATGAAGATTTAAAATATTAAAAGATGAAAATCAGAAACGTGTTACGAGCTCAGAGGACCCCGAAACCCAGCAGCAATAGAAATTCACCAAGACAAACGGTTACTTAAAGAAAAGTTACTTTTAATTTTCTTTAAGTATAAAAACAGGATCAAATTTAACTTATTACTATTAACTTAACTTAATCTAACTTAACCCCCTTCTAATTCTTAAGCGCACAGGTGTATGATCAGGAAGATTTGGTTTCAATTTCATAAGTTTTTTTGATTGAAATAATTTTGTTCTGTCTAGTAAAATGTGTTCCAATTATTTTTTAAGACATCATTTGACCGAGCTTTTGCTCTATGGAATGGTAAAGGAATAATAACCTTTCTTGATATATTTAAAGGAAATTGTTTAAAGTCATTTGATCAATTAGTTAAAAGTTCCATTTATCTAAAACACATCATTTAGATATTTTCAAATTAGTTTTTCTACACCCTTTTCTGCCAAATTTTCCATTTGCCTTTTCAACTAATTTGACTGATACTTCTCTTCAAATAAATCCTTCCTAAAAAGGATTTATAGCTACTTAATTTACGTCCTATATCCAATAATAAAAATAAAGGAGTTTCGGAACTGGAATTTGAGCAGCTACTTTCTGTGATTTATGGGAAAGATTTTTTCAACTTGTCAATACTGCTTCAATTTGTGCCCATCACTCTTTGATTCAATTCAAAGTAGAGCATATGGCACATACATCAAAGGACAGATTGGTCTGTATTTTTCCTAATACAAGTCCTATTTCGATAGGTGTAAATCCGAAGAGGGCACATTGACTCATATGTTTTGGTCTTGTACAAAGTTAGATAATTTTTGGCAAAGTGATTTTGAAACTTTAGCTAAAGTGTTGGATCTAGATTTACAGCCAAACTTACTCTCAGCTATTTTTGGAATCACACTATTGGGATCAGGTTTTGCACCTGCTTCAGCCCAAAGGATAGTAGCCTTTTCAACATTGATGGCAAGGAGAGCTATATTACTCAAATGGAAAAATTGCAATGCCCCCACTTTTCTTCAATGGCTTTCCTCCATCTAGATTTTGAAAAAAAATTTGAAGTCTGACATTTGTTGCTACGTTTGACTTCAAAAAAAACTGTGACTCAAACTAATAAACAAAATTGAATCACTTCCAATTTGTTTTTATTTTCCACTCCAGGAAGAATCTCTCTTCTACTTACTCAGGAAGAATCTCTCTTCTACTTACTCAGGAAGAATCTCTCTTCTACTTACTTTGAAATTTCTCTCTGAATGGATTGGCCAGTTGTTTTTACTTTGTTTTTGTTGTGTTTTTTTTTAAATCCTTTTTTCCCTCCATCAGATTTTTTTTTGTTTTATGCATTAACTTTTTATTTCCTTAATGCAACTGTCAATATATGGAAATGTTGAATTAATTTGAAAGTACTTGATTGTAATATTCAAGGACAATGTATATTACTTTTTCATGTTTCTGTATATTATTCTATATTTTTTTCTTTTTGTGGAAAATTAATAAAAAGATTGAAAAAGAAAGAGAAAATCACATTGGTGTATATAAGCGAATTCTCTAAGAATGTACCAAATTGGCTTACAAGAGGAATATCTCTACAGCTGAAATCTTTTAAGTACGTTGTTGTGTGTTTTTTTTTCTAAATCATTAATTATGTTAATTAAAAATATCAAAAAATGAAAATTAAAAATATCAAAAAATGAAAATTAAAAATATTAAAAGATAAAAATGAGAGACAAGTCACACAGACAATCTGAGCCAACATTTATGATTCACTTGATCCTCTTCCCATTTTGCCTCATCAAAATATCAATGCAAATCTCTATTCCCTTTTCCCTCAGAAATGTGCAACTTCTCGTTAAATGCATTCACACCTCAACTACTCCATATGGTTTCAAGTTCCATATTCTGAATACTTTTTGGTCAGAGAAATGTCTCACAAATGCCCACTTGATTGCTTGTGTTAATAATGACAAGGAGAGTTTAATTTCATACACACAATTATAATATACAAATGCTCTGAAAATTTTCTTGCTTGCTACAGCTGAACAGGTAGGTAAAATAAACTGAACTACCACATAATTACCATATAAGAGAAATTAGCACATAAGAGTAAAAGATACTAAATGTAGGGGCAAAAAGGGAATTACTTACCTTTCTTGGGTTTGTTGTGGATGTCGGCGGCGTCCCGTTGAGCTAGCTGTGGGCTTCAGCAGTGTCCTTGGGGTCGATGCTGCTGTTCTGCGCCAGGTTGCAACCGTGCATGCACGGTTCATTTGGCACATGCACAGTGGGGTTTGGGTGCGAGAGACTTAGAGTTCGTTCGCCCATCAAATAGGGTGTTGGGTTATATTTTTTGATTAACATTACTACCATCATTTATAGATATTTCATAGAATGTTAAAGAAGATTGTTTCAAAAGCCATTATCATCATTATTGTTGGAATTTTACATTATTATAAATTGCTACGTCTTTTGTGAGTTAATAAATAAATCATTTAAAACTCATCTGGACGTCGAATTAATTGAAACGCATCATAAACAAGTGACCCACCTAGCCTCATTACACTAAATAAAAAAGTGTAATGGCCCACCATCACAGAGAGAGAGCCGGCATGGTGCGCACGGTAGTAAACAGCAGCATCACACATCGTAACACGTCCCTTAACACAGCGAACTGGCACCGTCAAAAGCTGGAGCACTACAAGATCAGCAGCCCTAAAATGGCGCTGGCCAAGCTGCTCAGCTAACAGAGCAATAACAGGCTGGGGAAGAAGGGTATTAACATGCAAGAATGTTCCCACCCGGTATTATTATTCATGTGGCTTATGTCAGCCAATCAAACAAATGGCAGGAACTCCAACTGTATAAAAGGAACCTGTCCAGCCTCAATAAATCTCAGCGCTTAACCTCCCACACTACGAGTGTGCTTCACCCCGACAGTTTAGATGGCATCTAAACCCAGCAACGGATAGTGAAGCAATGATCAGCGTAGTCGGCCTCAATCTCCCGACCTTCTGGACAGTTTGACCTGGCGTGTGGTTCAACCAGGTTGAGGCTCAGTTCCAGATTTGGGGCATCACACCTGAAACCACACAGTACTACCAAGTGGTCAGCACCCTGGATCCAGAGACTGCAGACAGAGTGGCCAACTTCATCCACAGGTCACCATCGGAAGGCACTTACACAGCCTTCAAATACTTATTAATTGAGTCCTTTGGGCTCTTGTGGCAATAGGAAAGGGCACAGCTGCTCCACCGGGATGGGCTAGGGGGACAGATCCCTGTCAGTGCTCATGAATGAGATGCTGGCCCTGCTGGGAGACCATGAGCCCTGCATCATGTTCGAGCAGGTGTTCTTAGAGCAGCTGCCCAAGGACATCCAACTGCTCCTGGCTGACGTGGATTTCAGCAAGCCCCCCAAAAGTCGCAGCACAGGCAGACATTCAGTGGAAGCAGAAACAGAAGTGCTCGGCTATCGTGGGGGTCGTCACGAAGTCTCGCAACCAGATCAAGGCAGGGCCTGGAAAGGAGCGGCAGGGACGAGTCCAAGGAGAAATGATGCTTCTACCACCAATGATAGGACTCCGAAGCCTACTGACGTCGGTCGCCCTG
This sequence comes from Narcine bancroftii, assembly GCF_036971445.1. NCBI lineage: Eukaryota > Metazoa > Chordata > Chondrichthyes > Torpediniformes > Narcinidae > Narcine > Narcine bancroftii. The sequence goes on along the minus strand of NC_091472.1, from coordinate 272,909,853 downwards.
AGAGTTCCAGGCAAACAACAAGACCAATGATCTCTGATGGCCATGGTGGCTGGCTATCGAGAGAGCCTCCTGTATGTATGGGATTGCCTTTCCAGTTGACGATTCTTGGTGGATACAGGAGCAGAGATCAGCATGATGCTCCTGACAGGTTTGGACATTAGATGCAGGTAAGCAGGCCCCACGTTGAGGGCTGCCAACAACAGCAGTATACGGACCTATGGCACGCGTAGGGCCGAGCTCCAATTCAGAGGCAGTCACTCCTCATGGGAGTTCATGCTGGTCGTAGTGGAACAGCCACTCCTCAGAATGGACTTCCTGCAGGGCAAGAGACCTGTGCTGAGACATTCCAAAGCTTCGCATCGAGGGGCACAGGGCTCCCGGCACTGCACCTGGACTCCGACCACAGCTCAGACAATGAGTCCTGCAGGTGCTGGACGAGTTCCTGACAATCCTTTCCACTTAGTTCATGGTTTAGATGCCTCAACGTGGTGTCAGGTATCACATCCTTACTAAGGGTCCGCCTCTCCATGCAAGGGCGAAACGACTTCCCCCGGAGAAGCTCTAACTGGCTAAGGAGGAGTTCTGTAAGCTTGAGGAATTAGGCACCATTTGGCAGTCGGACAGTCCATGGGCTTCTCCCCTGCACATGGTGCTTAAAGCATCTGGGGGCTGGAAACAATGCAGCAACTATCGTCAGCTTAACGAGGCCACCACATGCCCCATGCCGCATATCCAGAACTTTGCAGCAAACCTGCACGGAGCAACAGTCTTCCAGCGACTGATGGATGCAGAGGACCGAGACTTGGACAGCACCTTCGTCTACTTAGACGATATCCTGGTGGCGACCAGAACCCAGCAGGATCATCTACAACACCTCCGAAACCTCTACAGTTGCCTAAGTGAGTTCAATCTTACTATCAACCTGGCTAAATGCCAGTTTGGGCTGAGCACAATTGACTTCCTGGGCCACAGAATTACCAAATGCGGGGCCACACCAATAGCTAGCAAGGTGGAGGCTATTCACAACTGCCCAAAGGACAGTATAGCCAAAGGACTGCAGGAGTTCATGGGGATGGTCAACCTTTATCACAGATTCATCCCCACAATGGCTCAAACCATACACCCACTCTTCACCCTGATGACCAGCAAGGCGAAAGACTTGACCTGGGATGACGACTCCTCAAGGAAGCCCTGACTAATGCTGCACTCCTGGCCCACTCCAGGTCAGGCACACCCACACCCCTCACAATTGATGCCTAAGGAATGGCAATTTGTGGCATTCTGGACAGCAGATAGAAGGAAGTTGCCCACTGAGCTAAAGTACAGTGCTTTCAACAGAGAGCCACTTGCACTGTACTTAGCCATCTGCCACTTCCTAGAGGGAAGGGCTTTCACAGCTTTCATGGACCACAAGCTACTGATGTTTGCCCTGGCCAAGATCTCTGATCCTGGTCAGCCCACCAGCAGAGGTACTTGTCTTACGTCTCACCACCGATGTAAGGCACACCTCAGGAAGAGACAATGTGGTCGTGGATGCCTTGTCGAGACAGAGCATCCACTCTCTGGCTAACGGAATGTATTTTGTGGCACTGGCGGAGGCACAGCAGTAGGACAACAACATACCTCAGTACAGGACCGCCGTCACAGGGCTGCAGTTTCAGGACATCCCAATCAGCACAGGGAACACTACCCTCCTGTGCAACGCGGCCACTGGGCAGGTTCAACCTATCATCCCAAAGTCATGGAGACGACAAGTTTTTGACTTCATCCATGGGCTTGCACATCCATCAATCAGGACCATGGACCAGTTGGTGGCCAGCAAGTAAATGTGGCATGGGTTGCGGAAACAAATCAGCAAGATATGCACGCAATGCCAAACAGCTAAGATGCAGCGGCACACCAAGATCCCCCGCAACCTTTCGAGCCAAAAGAATGAAGATTTGACCAGATTCATGTGGACATAGTGGGACCCTTACCAATCTCATAGGGTTTCCGCTACCCGTTCATGGTGGTCGACCATTTCGTCCAGTGGTCAGAAACAATCTCCCTGGCTGACACATCCATCAGGTCCTATGCGAAGGCACTGGGTAGCAAGGTTCAGGCGACCGTGCCACATAACCTTCGACAGAGGCCCACAATTTACCTCCAGCCTGTGACCGATGTTGCCAACCTGTGGGACTCTCAACCACACCACATGACAGCATACCACCTGCAATCTAATGGGCTGATTGAGCACTTCCACAGGCACCTCAAGGCCGCCCTTATGCCAGACTCAAGGGACCCATCTGGGTGGACGAACTGCCATAGGCACTGCTGGGGATTTGTACAGCCTCGAAGGAAGATCTCCACACATCCTCAGCCGAGCTCGTCTACAGAACTCCACTCATGGTCCCCAGGGATTTCGTCCCTCCGGCCAGAGGTCAAAAGGAGGAAATAACCACCTTCCTGGACAAGCTGCGGGTAAAGGTCGGTAACCTGGCTCCAATCCCACCCTCCAGACACGGACAAGCCAAGTTCTACATCCCTAAAGAATTTCAAGACTGTGAGTATGTGTTTGTGCACAGAGGGTCACAGTGTCCACCACTACAGAAGCCTTCGAACTGGACATCGGTGGCAAACCAGAGTTCCTCACCGCAGACAGGCTCAAACTGGCACACACCGACCCGACACAACCGTGGAGATGCCAGCACCTCAACGCAGAGGCAGACTGCATCCAAGGACAATATGAACTGTAGCGTCGGTTCTGGGGGGTGTCATGTGGCAACCCGCTACCGCAAAGGTCAAGCTGGCACATCGCGCAGCACACGCAGTAGTAAATAGCAGCACAATACATTGTAACATGTCCCTTCACACAGCGAACTAGCACCATTGAAAGCTGGAGCAGTACGAGACCAGCAGCCCTAAAATGGCATTGGCCAAGCTGCCCAGCTAAGAGATCAATAACAGGCTGGGGAAGAAGGGTATTCACATGCAAGAATGTTCCTGCCTACTACTGTTATTCATGCGGCTGATATCAGCCAATCAAATAAATGGCGGGAATTCCAACTGTATAAAAGGAACCTTTCCAGCCTTAAATCTCAAAGCTTAACCTCCCATACTGTGAATGTGTGTTTCTTTGTTAGCAGTTGGCTACAAAAAGATAAATATTAACAGTTGCAGTTGTGAAAAAAAAATCATATCATGGTGTGCAGATAGATCGTTCATTCTCAAACAGTTCCTGGTTAGGCCATTAAAGAAAGGCTCAAAGGCATAATAGCTATTAGTTGAAAACTTTCTTGAACCTAAAGATAGCAGCAGGAAGAAAGAGAGAGCTTGACCAGCATGGTGGAATCCTCATTGATGTTGGTTGCTTTCTTGAGAGAACATCTCATGTAGATGTCTTCAATGGATGGGAGGCCTGTGATTGACATGGCTGGATTTGCCACTTTCTGCATTTCTTGCCACTCAAGTTTCCAACCTGGCCATGATGCAACTGGTCAGTTTATTTTCCACAGTGCAGCTGCAGAAGGTTAACAGAGTATTCAACGTCATCTCATGTCTCCTTAGACTCCTTAGAGAGACATTAATGTGCCTTCTTCATGGTTGCCTTGATGTGCTGGTCCCAGTAGAGGTCCTCCAATATGTGGTTACCTCGGAACCATCTCCGCCATCCTCCTGCCAATCAAGACATGTGTGTGGTCCCTCGACCTTCCTTCACAAAGTGATAAGATCCTTGGTCCAGCTTATGTTGAGAGCAAGATTGTTGTTCTGACATTGCACAATTAGATTCCCAATCTCTATCCTAAATTTTGACTAGGCATTACTTATTATTTGTCCAAAAATGGTGGCGTTGTCATCAAATTTTATCGATCGCATTAGAGCTGAACTTAGCTATGGAATCATGAATATAGAGTAGATGGACCAAGTGACATAGCAGGTAGCATTGAGTGCCCTATATTGCTAGTCAGTGATGAGGACGTGATGTTACCAATCTACACTGATCGAGGTCTTCCGGTGATGAAGTCCAATATCAAGATGGCCCCTAGTTTTATTCCTCCCCATAAACAGAAACACTTGCAACATGTACAGTTTCTCAAAACATTAATCATTCCACATCTCACCTCTATGACAAATAATAAAATTAGTCTGGTTACAACTTTCTTGATGGATGTCACCTTAAAATTTGATACTATCCTTAATAATTGTTTTGAATTCAAGCCATTGTTTCTATGATTATGTCCAGAATTTACCATCTGGTCTAACCAAGATTTTTCTTTGGCTTGGCTTCGCAGACGAAGATTTATGGAGGGGGTAAAAGTCCACGTCAGCTGCAGGCTCGTTTGTGGCTGACAAGTCCGATGCGGGACAGGCAGACACAGTTGCAGCGGCTGCAGGGGAAAATTGGTTGGTTGGGGTTGGGTGTTGGGTTTTTCCTCCTTTGCCTTTTGTCAGTGAGGTGGGCTCTGCGGTCTTCTTCAAAGGAGGTTGCTGCCCGCCAAACTGTGAGGCGCCAAGATGCACGGTTTGAGGCGATATCAGCCCACTGGCGGTGGTCAATGTGGCAGGCACCAAGAGATTTCTTTAGGCAGTCCTTGTACCTTATCTTTGGCGCACCTCTGTCACAGTGGCCAGTGGGGAGCTCGCCATAGAACACGAACTTGGGAAGGCGATGGTCCTCCATTCTGGAGACGTGACCCACCCAGCGCAGCTGGATCTTCAGCAGCATGGACTCGATGCTGTCGACCTCTGCCATCTCGAGTACTTCGACGTTAGGGATGAAAGCGCTCCAATGGATGTTGAGGATGGAGCGGAGACAACACTGGTGGAAGCGTTCTAGGAGCTGTAGGTGATGCCGGTAGAGGACCCATGATTCGGAGCCGAACAGGAGTGTGGGTATGACAACAGCTCTGTATACGCTTATCTTTTTGAGGTTTTTCAGTTGGTTGTTTTTCCAGACTCTTTTGTATAGTCTTCCAAAGGCGCTATTTGCCTTGCCGAGTCTGTTGTCTATCTCATTGTCGATCCTTGCATCTGATGAAATGGTGCAGCCGAGATAAGTAAACTGGTTGACCGTTTTAAGTTTTGTGTGCCCGATGGAGATTCTCCATTAACAATGGCGTGAAGCAAGGCTGTGTTCTCGCACCAACCCTCTTTTCAATCTTCTTCAGCATGATGCTGAACCAAGCCATGAAAGACCTCAACAGTGAAGACGCTGTTTACATCCGGTACCGCACGGATGGCAGTCTCTTCAATCTGAGGCGCCTGTAAGCTCACACCAAGACACAAGAGAAACTTGTCCGTGAACTACTCTTTGCAGACGATGCCGCTTTAGTTGCCCATTCAGAGCCAGCTCTTCAGCGCTTGACGTCCTGCTTTGCGGAAACTGCCAAAATGTTTGGCCTGGAAGTCAGCCTGAAGAAAACTGAGGTCCTCCATCAGCCAGCTCCCCCTAACCAAGATTAGACATGTTCAATACAACTTCCTACATTTCCCTTTAATGCCTCTAAAAATAAAGATGAATGATTGTTTTGAGGTGGCCCACCGCAGCGGCGATCAAGCCGGCGTTCCAGGCTGGGAGTGCAACCAAAGGCCAGCAGCCCATGTAGCCCAACAAGCATGTTCTTTTGAGTAGCGCACAACTACAGTTGCTATTTTAATGATGTTATTAAACAGTCATATTCATTACTTTTTAAAGATCACAGTCAACATTGTTGTTAAATTTAAGATTCTCCCATTCAGATCTTTTGCAGATTTCCATCCATTGGCATTTAATAGGTTATGGTCTAAAAAGACATTTGGCCCCTACTCCAGGACAGCAGCAAAGTTGAACAGACCAGCTTTTCTTCTCTTATATGAGAATGAAGTTTTTCTCTTGCTAATTTACCACTGCAGCAAGGATCCTTTCTGGAATTTGATTCCATGATTCTTTCTCGACTATTTGCTATCAGTACTAAAAAAAAATCAGTTAACTTTTTTTGATAATTGAATATAAAAAAAGCTAGTTATGACAATAACATTTTATAATGGCTATTAAAAGATAATATGTCATTCCACGAGCAACATTTATTATTGACAGTAATAACTCAGTTCATTTGTGAATTTAATAGTCCCCCTGCTGAGAGCTGAGCCATCCAGACCAGATAGATTCAAGGTACAAACTGATTTGGAGAGTCTCAACATTTGAACCAATGGCATCACTCCCATTACCTCTGGGATGCAGGCAGGAGACAAAAATACTGACTTTATACATTTCCTTAAACTATTTGTGACCTCTGTAAGAAAAGCCACATCCATATTTCAAATGAGAACTAGTTTGGATGTGGTTGTTAATTCTTGAATAGTTTCACTGCACAGGACAGAGAACTGTCAAATTATAAATGTTAATTTTGTCACAAAACTTCCAAAGGTTCAGAAAAAGAAAGAAAATGTACAGGTGTTGTTGGTTAATTGGGGTATTTAGGTGGCACAGGCTCATAACCTGGAAGGGCCTGTTATGGTGCTGTATGTCTAAAAAAAATATTTTACTCCAATCTGTTTTGAAGACAATAGACAGTAGGTGCTGGAGTAGGCCAATTAGCCCGTTGAGCCAGGACCGCCTTTTTTCAGATCATGGGGAATAATTCACTATTAGTATCCATTCCCTGCCTTATCCCCATAACCCTTAACTACCCTGCCCATAAGAGCCTTATCTAACTCTCTTTTGAACATATCCAGCAAATTTGCCCCTACCACCCTGTGCGGCAAAGCATTCCACAGATCCACACTTCTCCAGGCAAAAAAAAATTCTCCTCATCTCTGTCCTAAAGGGCCTTCCCTGTATTCTTAAACTATGCCCTCTAGTCCTAATCTCTCCCAACAATGGGAACATGTAATCCAATTTCATCCTGTCTAGCCCCTTAATAATCTTATACACCTCAATCAAGTCTCTCCTCATCCTTCTAAACTCCATCTCATATAAGCCTAGTCTTTCTAACCTTTCAGCATATATCAATCCTGCAATCCCAGGAACTAACCTAGTAAATCTACGCTGCACTCCCTCTATAGCAAGTATGTCCTTCCTCACATTTGGGGACCAGAACTGGACGCAATATTCCAGGTGAGGTTTCACCAGGGCCCTGTACAACTGCAGGAGGGCATCTCTGCTCCTATACTCCAATCCCCTCTTTATGAAAGCCAACATGCCATTTGCCCTCTTCACAGCTTGCTGAACTTGCATGCTAGCTTTTAATGACTGGTGTACAAGTACACCCAGATCCCTTTGCACTACCCCATGCCCTAGCTTGACTCCATTTAAATAATACTCTGCTCTCTTATTACTGCCTCCAAAATGGATAACCTCACATTTGCTCACTTTGAACTTCATCTTCCATTCCTCCGCCAATTCCCCCAACCTGTCCAAATCCTTCTGCATTTTCCTGACATCCTCCTCACCATTTACACTGCCATCTGCAAATTTGCTCATCTTGTTAATAATCCCTTCATCCAAATAATTTACATAAATGATAAACAACTGAGGACCCAACACCCAACCCTGTGGTACCCACTCGTCACATCCTGCCATCCTGAAAATAACCCATTTATCCCAACACATTTTTTCCTATTTCTTAACCAATATTCTATCCATGTCAGCACCCTACTTCCAATTCCATGTTCCTTGATTTTGCCTACTAGTCTCCTGTGCAGGACCTTATCAAAGGCTTTCTGATAGTCCAAGTACATCACATCTACTGGCTCCCCCAAGTCCACCCTCTTTGTTACATCTTCGATATCCAAAATCCATCTATACTGAGAAACTAAATTCAAATCTAGTCTCTGTTGGTGGCAAAGAATGAATGGTTCTGAAGCCAAACTTCATTTCCAATAAAAACCTACGCAAAACTGTTATAAAGAATATTAAATTTAAACTCAGACATACCCCACTGTAATAGGCCCTTTCAGCCCAAGAACCCATGCTGCCCAATTACACCCATTTGACCTATAACACTGGTATGTGAGAGGAAACCCATGCAGACACAGGGAGAACGTACAAACTACTTACTGGCAGCACCGGATTTGAACCCAAGTCGCTGGTGCTATAAGAGTGTTATGCTAACCACTACACTAACCATGTCACTTGTTACGGCTCTAGTTTACTCCCAACTTCCAAAACCTACTGGGGGTTGTAGGTTAATTAGGTGTAATTGGGTGGCATGGGCTCATGGGCTAAATGAGCCTGTTACTGTGCTGTATGTCTAAATTTTAAAAAAATAAAGTTGATAATAACTCAAGCTAAGTGTCTTTAAAAATAAATCTAGTTCTTATGACATTCATTCCCTTAAATATCCTATTGTTAAAGATTTAGCAAAATATAATTATGAAAATGAATGCTTGATTTGGAAAGGCTTCTATAGCTGGGTCTTTCCTGTTAGATCTGTGGCAGATTCTTTTGTCCATCTTTGTGAAATTCTAATCAATTGTGTTTTGCTGACCCAGTTGGAACTTTGAAAATAATTGTGCATCAGAACTAGATGTCAGAAAAGGATAGTCATGTCAGTTTCCTGAACTACAGCTGAACTCCAGTTTTCTGCATTCCCTTGTTTCTTCAGGATGTGAATCTGACCTGTCAGCACTGAATGTATCACACTAAAAGAGAGACTGCATATTTTGTGTCTGTTTCTTGCAGATGAATTGGAACAAATGTTTTTAAAAAGTTCTGTCAGCCTGTCGAAGACAGTAGAACAGATACCAATATTCCACAAGAGTATACTTGGATTGTTTTGCTTCGAAATATGCTTTTTTTTTATACACAAAGTTGTATGATCTCCAAGAAATTAGCAATATTTCACCAATTCGAGAAAGATAGCTCCTCTGGATAAAAAAAAATCCTCCTGACCTAAGTTATATGATGTTAAAAACAATGAAAGGGTTAAACAAAAGAACAATGTTGTGAACTTTTAGGTCTGTTGAAGACAGACAATCACTTACCAAAAATTTTGATCCCACAAGAAAGCACCCTGTACATATTTTTTTGCAGGCATTGGAATTAGCATCTCTTTTTCAGATGGACATTCCCCCACTTTTGTAAATCAAATTAGGTTTTTTTTTCCCATGGAACTCTGTGCTTTGCGGCAATAATTGACACTTGCTCTTAGTTTTCCAAAATTAAGGGCAACCTACCATTAAAATTTCATGAAATTATAAATGCATTCTCTGAAAATTTCTCATATTGGTCTTGGTGAACAAGACCTCCCACACATCAAAAAATTTTAAATAAGAGTTATTGGGTGTGTGGTGTTTCAACATTCCCAGTTTATTGCAAATATTTCTGGTTTTTGCTGTGGACCATTCTTCCATAAGCAACAATCATTGAAGATCTGGCGGTTTAAATATTGATCCTATATCATTAAACAGTAGATCTAAATTAAAATCAAAACAAAAAGAACCATTAAACATGTCAAAATATAAAACTATTTTTGTACAAATGCTGATCCAATGATCATGTGTTCTGCACACTATGCTTTATATTAGTATCCTAAAAGAACAGTGTACAGATATCAAGCCTCTCAATTAAATCAAATTATCCTAATTTTACCATATTAAATACATTCTCTTATATTTCAGGAAATTTAATTTGTTAATTTGGGTTAACAATTTAAAAAATATTTCACTGATTGCCTTGGAAGTCTATATGATTTGCTAAACAGTACCACACAAAATATAGATTGTGAAAAGGAATCAAAATAAATAACCTTAATAATACAATGACATGAGCCCTTTTATTTTGGGGTAGATATATATATATATAGGTCAGCACAACATCATGGGCCTCAGGGCAGGTACTGTGCTACAATGGGGTGTCATGGTTGGCATGGCATTTAGCGCAATGCCATTACAGCGCCAGCAATCGGGACTCGAAGGAGTTTGTATGTACTCCCTGTGTCTGTTTGGGTTTTCCGGAGTCTCCCGGTTTCTACCCTCTGCTTGAAATGAACCAGGGGCTGTAGGTTAATTGGGTGGCTTGGGCTTGTGGGCTGAAATGGTCTGTTCCCATGCTGTATATCTAGGAATTTAAATTTAAAATAATGTTCCATGTTTAATCAATATTGCTTTGAAACATGATCAATATAAACAATGTTCTCGAGTGATCAAAGTACATACAAACTTGTATATACGATATCTTCTTCCTCATTTTCTTTAGTTTACCCTTCAGGCTCATATAATTTTTGCTTTAAATGGGCCAGGATTTAATAACCAAAAGTGTTCAAGTTGAAAGATCGAGAAGTCCCTTAATCTTTTTACTTCTTGGCTGGATTAATTGATGATCCATTATCATTTGCCACCTTCCATCATGCACATGGAAAACCATGTGTTGTGTGTTGCCACCTCTATTGGCTGTCTGCATCCGCTGCAGCCACTGTACTCGCCACGATGCTATTGCACATGCATGAGTCCCTGCAAAGTGCACTAGTTAAAAAAAAAGAAATGGAGCTTGGCTGATCGCGGACACCATTTCCAGGGGCTCCAGTTATACACTGCATTGTTGAATTTATCCGTAAGGCATTCATCAGAGGTCGCTGTTTTGTGTTGTCTAGTTATTCATTGCACCAACAAACATGGTGTCAGAAGTTTGAACCCGAAGCCTACAAGTGAAAAGTGAGTAACTAACGCCACGTTTGCAACACATTTGTGACTCTGCCATAATGACAGACGGATTCAGAAGGCCTGACCAGCTCATGTTTTAAGGCAATGTGGCCGAGAATTGGCGTTTATTCAAACAAGAATACAACATTTTCTTCGCAGTCATGCATACTGATAAGTCTGCCCAAGTCAAAGCATAAATCTTACTAAATTTGGAAGGCTCTGAGGCCATTGAAAGGAAAGGTCATTCATATCTGAAGATACAACTTTGAGGACCCTGAGCACTTTTATCAAGGGCGACTGGCCTGACAAGCAGAGCAGCCTACCACATGAACTGGAACCCTACTTCCTATTCCAGGGCAAATTACTCATCGATGATGAAATCATAATGAAAGACCTGAGAGCAGTAGTTCTGAGTTCACTGCAAAACATCTAGGTCAACATCCTGCACAGAGAGCACCCAAGTGCAGAAGCATCCAAACTCAGGGCTAAAGACATAGTTTTTTGGCCAGGGATGGCCAAGAACATTGACCAGGAGGTACAAGCTTGCTCGATGTGCAACAGTACCAGGCTGCACCAACAGCCATTACAGCTTCACATGATGCTGGATGTCCCCTGGTCAACCATGGCAACAGACATCTTTGAATGGCATGGTCAACAGTATTTGGTTCTTGTCAATTCATACTCTGGATGGTTTGAGATAGACATTTTACCCAACGTCATCTCTTCAGCAGTCATTATCAAGTTAAAGAGACACTTTTCAATGCATGGGGTACATCAGACAATTGGACCCAGTTTACCAGTGAGAAATTCAGATACTTTGCAACAATATGGGATTTCAACCACATCACTCGCAGCCCAGAGTACCCACAGTTAAACAGTTTAGCTGAAAGAGCCATGAGAAGCATAAAGCAACTCATGGAGAAGTCCCACAGAGAAAATACAGATGTGTTATTAAACCTGCTGAACCTAAAGAACATCCCCAACAATGCCATATTGGGGTCT